>NC_087515.1:12458604-12758604 GCF_963921805.1 Phalacrocorax carbo | reverse complement strand
TGGAAAGACAGAGAGAACAATTGGTTGTGGCATCTTTTAAATTAAAGATCCTAACTACTGTATGAATTATATTTTTCAAGATTTAATTAGGTCATCATGGTGTGTTAGCTATGAGGCTGTTGATTGTTCTCAAAATACTTTCTGAGCTGAGGAACCAAAACTTAATCTGGTTCTAGGCTGAAAATACCATGTTGCAGAGAGCTTACTTTGTATGTTAGTCAGTACTGTGCAGTTAAATGATGCAGGTGATACAATGAGGGTCCAGACCTTCAGTAACAAACATGAGGAAGACTGGAAATAATCTCAGCAAGAACCAAGTTTCCAGATAGATTTGAAAGAGCCAATAGATAAGGAAACATATCTGAAAAGAAAG
Organism: Phalacrocorax carbo; assembly: GCF_963921805.1. Lineage (NCBI taxonomy): Eukaryota > Metazoa > Chordata > Aves > Suliformes > Phalacrocoracidae > Phalacrocorax > Phalacrocorax carbo. The sequence continues at coordinate 12,758,231 of NC_087515.1, read as the reverse complement.
GATTTTGGTTTCTCTGGGTCTATTCCCTGGACTTGGATCCAAGCTTCCAAATCACAAATCCTATATGTGCTTGAAAAGAGCTGGATCTCTCAAGATGGAACCTGAAAAAGCCTTTAACTTGTCTAGGAAGGTCAGTAGAACTATTTAACACATAATGCTGAACACAGGTATTATTTAAATATATATTTATTCTCTGGAACATAATACCTGAGTCAGAGTCACTTTCTGTCCCACTCAAGGTCAGAGCCTGCCCCTCCTGGAAGGTAACTTTCCATTTTCATTAAAAACATGCATAGGAATATTTTCTTCAAGATGAGGTGGTAGAGGTGAACACTTCAACATATAGTGATTTTAACATTCAACCGAGTGGGAGACTTGTTCTTCCCAGCTTAACAAGTTCACAGCTACTGCTACCACAACAGTTTCCTATCTAGCAGGCTAAAAATATAGCTGTCTAAGGCTGGGCTGAGCCTTTCTCCAGTCTTGTCAACACTGTGTTACTGTACAGACATCAGTACGAGAATCACAGGCAAAGAGTAAAACAGGCAGCCTTCTGGAGTCTTACTTCTGGTCCCTATTTCCAACACAACTTCCCTTTGTTCTAAAGCTAGTGAATGCTTCAACAGCAAAGCTGAGAAAAGCCCTCAGTAGGTATCCAAGCCTGTCAGAGCTTTAGGTGAAGATCCCCCTCAGCTAGATTTGGGCTTGTCCTGTGCTGGGTTGCAAGGTAATATTATGCGGTCATCACAGAAACAGCTTTGTAAATGTTTCCAGATTTGGACCCTGTCTGGACAATTACCAAGCTTTTAGCTGATCTAGTGAACTTAAAGTGAAGTGCATCCTCCCTCCTATGCACATATGGATAACATTAACTTTTTGTAAATCACTAACTTGGAGAACTAAAAGAAGACAACCAGTTTGCAACTAAATATTTTTGTGGGCTGCTTGGCATAGTGACCTACTGCAAACTGTAACATAATTTTGCAATTTAATTGGAAGTTTGTTCCTCATTTGTCGTGTGTACAAATAAACAAGCTCACTAACTTAAGGGATTTTAAAATACCAGCCCAACTTCTAGATAAGAAGGAAGAAGGATTGAGTTGATGATATACTTAGTGGACCTATCCTTGGAATTTCTGATATATGGCTCTGTTTATACGATATTATGAATGCAATATGAAAGGAGCAAGAAAAAGACACAGAATTACATTGTTAGATTAGAAATGGATGATAGGAGAATTGCTAGATTGTCCAAAACACTGGTAAACTCAGGTGGTATCCTTAAAGAATTGCATTTAGCAGCGAGATGCTGATAATACAACATCAAGTCCAAGCACATTTGAAAACCATGAGTCCAGGAAGTATAATGCTCTAGGAGAAGGCAGTTTCTATGATCTGAGTGCCAAGTAGCAAAGACATCCTCTGGAGTTTTCATATTGTACAGCAGTTGACTGGACAAAGATATAAACTGGGTATTGGAGCAGAGAACAGACTGAGCTGCTAGGTAAGGAGCACAGCAAGCATGGGGAGCCAGAGTACCCCAGACCTAGTCCCCACTTCCTGAGATAATGTGTAAGCATCTTACCACACTTTTTTTGTCTAATCATGAACTGCTTTAAGAAGAAGCTTCATGAAAGACATATAATTATGGGTTTTTCTCTTTTTCTACTTTACTAGGGAATGTTGAGTGTAACTAAATCTGAAAAGTGGGCAAAAATTGGAGGAAGGGGGAGAGGAAAAATTGTTCTGAGCAGGAAAAGGACATTTTACTTGCAGCATAGGACTGTTCACTAGGCAGTAAGTCCACATGACAAGCCCTTACCACAGTAATTGTATGTTACTCCTGACTATGGGCTGGCTTCACACACTCTAAATTCCTCATCTTGGAATCTGCTGTTTAATGCTACATTTCTTCTTCTTTTATGAAAAAAGATGGGGACAGGCCAAGCCCTCAGGCACTTCTTAGCCCATGTTCATGTAGGCTAGCCCACTGCACTAGCATCAGTACAGCTGTCTACAACTACGTGTAGTCTCGCAGTACATGACAGGCCCCATATGCGATAGGGAGCCCTGTGACCCTGCTGCAGCCAGACACTCTGAGTTTCAAAATGGAGAATCCACCTTGGCAAGTACAGCAATAGCTGGGCTGTTCTGTCTGTAATGCAGGTATTTAGGAATATGGTTTTGTACTTTAGCGTATCTGAAGGTGGACACACTCCTTGCGTATGCTTCTGGGAGCTGTGGACACAAAGCAGGTCTGGACTTGTGGCAGTCTCAAATATATATTTGAAAAGCAAAGCAAATGGGGCTGAAAACGTGGTGTGGCAGCCGTTCTTCCATTAAAGCTCATGGTTTTTGCTTATTATCACAGAGATCCAGTCATGGAAGGATGGCTGACAATCCAGCCAAGGCCTTGAGCCCCCTCATCTTACTCTGATGCTAAACCTGCTTGGAGCAAATGCTAACACTTTTTAACTTCTCTTTTTTAGCCTAAACTTTTCTATCAATCTGTGACCCTATGGTTATGTGGATGGTTGGTCACTAAGTTATGGTTTCCACTACAGCACAAAAAAAGACTGAAATCCTGGTTTTTTTTTTCTCACCTGATGGGTTCCACATTATGGTCAATATTATCTGAAATCAGATTGATTAAATTCCTCCATCTGTGTGCTCCAAATGATTGACTACAGTGTGAAAGTGTCAAAACTCACAAGAGAAACAAAATTGCAGGGAGTTGCTTCTAGCAGATGTCACTTCAAGGGGAGCCACCAATCTCCAAAACAACAGGAAATAAATTATTACACGAGCCAGCCAAATGCACGACATGTTGATTAAAGAGACATTATCTAGCATAACAATTGATATTGTTTGTGAATTAAATCCAATATGAAGACTAACTTCAGTTTTCCTTCTGTGGGAAATTAACATTACAAGAACTTAATATAAACAGATGAATGGCAGATGAAAGCAATAGAAGGTTTCACAGAACTGTTTAAGGTAACCCATTTTACAAGGATTATTTGGCTTTTTAGCACTGTACTTCCTTTAGCATCACCATTAACTATTTGCTAAAAGATTCCACTGTTTTTTCCTCAAGAGCTTTCCTTGCTAATCCAGTCATTCATTCTCATCTGGCTGGGATCATGCTTTCTGATGTTTAAAGTTTCTGTTGCTTTCTTTTGCTCTAGTATTTTGTCTTTCATTTAGAAATAGCTAAGACTAATACACCACTATAAATAACACGCTGGCTCCACGGCTTTCTCTCTGGTCATTTCTTAGGCTCTGGGATCCTTAATTATTGGATTTTGTTTTTAACTTGCTTTATGTTTGTATTATTATTTTTTAAACATAGTGAGGAAAAATACCAGAGCAGAGTCTATTACAAACTGTTAGTGACTGTTAGCACTACTGTTTTGCACCTTGGAAACCTTTCTGTTTCAAATGCTGCCCCAGAAAAATCAAGTGATCCTGCAGATAGATGATCAGTCAGACTGTGTGGGATAAATTTTGAGGATGTGCAGAAATGAGAAGAATCAGGTATATGTGATGAGCAGGTGTAAATTGTGCTTTAGGGTGTCTGAAGTTTATGTACATAGCTAACCTTCACCACCAACCTGAGCAGGAAAAAATAAAGGCACTACAGTCATTGGAATTTTTGCACATGTTAGTCCTGATATCCAGAAATAATAATAATAAAAGGATTGGTTTTACTTTTGTGTTGTTTTGCAAATAGTTAGAGGGCAAATTCAATCGTGTGGATGATGTAAGTTCATTACATGACAGTGTAGACATGAAAAGCCTTGCTAGAATTGTTCATTGATTGAATATTTTTTAGTTCATTCAGGTTTAGTTTTATTTAATTTCATATTTTAAATAACAATAACAAACACATACACGGAAAAAAGCCACATATATATATGTGTGTGTGTGTATATATATATGAAACAGCTAGACTGGCAGTTGCCTGGAGCAACAGACTGCCATGGACATAAAGATATGCATAGTTTCTGCCAGATGACTGGAAGCTGAGGGCTGGCTGCTGCTGCTGGTGCCAGAGGCAGAGTAGGGGCTTGTGGGATGGTGCCTCCTGCTGCAGGACTGTCTGGCTACAGCTGAGCCTGCTCTGACTTCCCTTGGCTCTCATCTGGTCACAAGTGATGCACCCCTCCTGTAGCAGGAGGCTGAGCCAGGGACCTCAGTAAGTCCTGGTGTGCTCCTTGGCACAGCTCCATATGTCTGCTTACGGACCTGGCAGCTGCATGAAAGTCTGTTGCCTGAATGCCTGTAGCTCCCGTATTGCCTTGCAGATTCAGATGGACAGTCATTGCCCTAACTTCCCTCCACAATTTTATTTCTCTGGTGAGTTCTGATACTTCCAAATTATAGTCAGTCATTTGGAGCACACAGATGGAAGGAAATTTAACCAAATTTATTTGCAGGCATACAGACCATAAAGGCGTTCCCCATTAGGAAGGAGGCTCCAGGGTTTCAGGTTCTTATTTTGTTATAACCAGGACCACAATCTAGTGACAATGCATTTCAAATAACATCCCACCTCTCCTTCCTTCCTGCCTCTTTTCTTCCCAAAGCAGGACTTGCCCAGCCACAGCCCAAACCAGAAACCTCATTTAAGGGAGATGGAAAATTCAATTTGCCTACATGTCTAAGAAGTCTTGCGCCATCTCTGAATTCATTATTATTCCAACATACTTTTTCGTATAAAAGGCAAATGACAGCTGGTGACAAAACTGGTCATGTGTTATGAACAAACCATCTCAAACAACAAAACATTGCTGAAGCAAAATGTCTACTTTTTGTTCCTACTAAAATCCCTTCTATTTAGTGTATAAGCCCACTTTGATGAGGCATATCATACACAAAGAATCTGGAAATTATATTTTAGCGGCTTTTACTTCTTGGAGACAACATTTCTGAATGAGTAAAAGATATGTACATCAGGTAATGTCTCAGCTTCACAGGACGACTTGCTTTCCCAGGCTTGACACATTTCCCTGACTTCATCTATAATGTGTTATGCAGTTTCCCTTGGTACCCTTCACCTTTCCAGACTAACCTTGTTCTTTCAGTACAATCCACCTACTACACTGTGGGGGAAATCTCAGGAAAGCCCAGCCACTGCAGTGCTCTACAGGACACTTTCCCTCTTCCTGGAGCTGCGAAGTATGACAGTTATGGAAGGAAGAAGAAGCAGAGAAATAGAAAGGCTGAGCTCAGCAGCTTAACATAAAGCACTGCAGGTGTCACTAAGGGTTTTAGAAGACCGTTTTGCCATCCTGTGGTATGTTTTGTATGCACTGGCCATTGCACTATGTTGTCACTGTGTTTGCTACAAGCAGCATGGAGAAAACAAACAGGGCTGTTGTGGTTTAGCCCCAGTCAGCAGCCAAGCACCACGCAGCCACTCGCTCACTCCCCTCTAGTGGGACGGGGGAGAGAATCGGAAGAGTAAAAGTGAGGCAACTCATGGGTTGAGATAAAGACAGTTTAATAGGTAAAGCCAAAGCTGCGCGCGGAAGCAAAGCAAAACAAGGAATTCATTCACTCCTTCCCATGGGCAAGCAGGTGTTCAGCCATCCCAGGAAAGCAGGGCTCCATCACACATAACGTTTACTTGGGAAGACAAACGCCATTACTCCAAATGTCCCCCCCTTCCTTTTTCTTCCCCAGCTTTATATACTGAGCATGATGTCATATGGTCTGGAATATCCCTTTGGTCAGCTGGGGTCAGCTGTCCCGGCTGTGCCCCCTCCCAGCTTCTTGTGCACCCGGCAGAGCACGGGGAGCTGAAAAAGTCCTTGATCTGTGTAAGCACTACTTAGCAACAACAAAAACATCTCCACATTATCACCACTGTTTCCAGCAAAAAATCCAAAACATAGCCCTATACTAGCTACTATGAAGAAATTTAACTCTATCCCAGCTGCAACCAGGACAAGGGCACAGAAGTGTCACTAAAGGATGCTGCTGAGGGGGCCAAGAGAGGTTATACCTAAGGCATCAGGTATGTCTGAGGACATATCTGGGCTGGCTGGGAGAAGGGGCCATAAGGCGTGGACAGAGGAACTACACCCTTGGTATCTGACCTACAGCTTATACTACACATGCAGCTACCCAAAAGCAGGGTTAGCCTTCCTGGGGGGAGAACCTGCTAACAGGAAAACTGAGGACAATTTTAAGCTTTTCTGGATAGATGATGTTTGGAGCAAGTGGATACTTCAGAGAAAGGTTGGGGAGGTCACAGGCACAATGAAATATTTATGTATTTAAAGGTTTTGTACCCAGAGAAAAAGAGTTTTTAAGGTTTAGTTTGGAAAGGTGCACGTTATTCTCTCTAAGAGCAGCCTCTTTAGTCCCTCCCTTTAGTCCTCCCTTTAGTTCCTGTACTCCCTGTAGCCCTGTGGTTCCCTGTCCCTTTAGGCACTGGTTAAGCCTCCTAGGCAAGGAGTCTCATACAAAAAAAAAAAGTAAATGAAAAGAACAACAGATAAAGGCCAAAGGCTTTTAAATGAGTTACTTTTCATGATGTTTTTCTGTCAGGTGTAATAAAGTCAGCTGCATTCCTTGTCATCTGGATGTGTTCCAGGGAAGTGTGAGTTGTCACAACAAATAGAATATCTGGGCAAGAAAATGGTCTTTCTAGGCCACTTCCTCTTGGGATGTTTCATTCAGTTATTTCTTGGTGGGTTTATTTTCAGGTATGTCTGTGAAAATTCACTTTGCTCATCCCAATATTATGTCTCACTACTATAAAGAAGTGAGATATGACATGGGAGAGCCACTGGGAAAATTTCAATTTCTGAAGTATGAGGTACTTCATGTTAAGTGATGGATTTTAACTCATAAGAAGCTGAAAGATGGCATCTGTGAAGTTGGGAAGCAGGGCAGACTTGGCCCTCCCAGATAAGGCAAGACATTTGGGTCCGAATTACAACTTTGGCCCATTGTTTTCTGTACTCTTGGGCGAGACACTTTGATTTCCATGACCACAGCTCTCTTACAATCCCTGTTTTTTGGCAGGGGAACTCAAGCTCAGAGATAATCTTTTTGCAGTTGTGTGTAGCACTTAACTCTGTGGGTGTTCAGACCTATCTGGAGCCTTTTGATGTTGTCATAGCACAAAACATTAACAATAAACACATGGAGCAGACAGCAGTAATTAATTAAACAACTGAACAAGTTGGCATTGCACCTATAAGACAAAGCTGTGGGTTTAAGAGCCTGAATTGAAAATGTGTTTTCTTATCCAGCTGAGAAGCTAGGTTTATTGAAGTTCTTTCTGTGCTTCAGAGGAAAGCTTTTGTCTACATGTGGTTACTCTGCATTCTCTTCTGACCATTTGTTGCTATTGGTCAGACATTTCTGAGGTGCTTTGTAGTTTGCAACAGCCCAAGTCATTGAAAATGACCGTGCTCGCTCAGCACCCGTAAAACACAGAACAGCAGAACAAAAGAGGGTGCCTGCCATTACAAAGCTTACAGCCTGTGAGCACAGAGGGATGCAGACACTATCTAAGGGAGCCCAAAGTCAGTCTGAGTCATCAAGGTAGGCAATGGTTTCTGTTCATCTTGTCTCTGGGAATGAGAGGAGAAGCTGTCTAACAGCAGCTGCACTAAAATGGATCTCTGGTGCCCAAAGACTGGTCCCAAGGCCAGACTTATTTTCCCTCCCCTGTCTAGGTAGCTCCCTCTTCAAGAAGCCATGAGGAAGATTTTGTCTGAAGTTTTCTTCTCCACTTTCTTTTTTATTTCAAGTGCTTTCACAGTCCACCTAGCCTCAAATAGAGCATGAGTGGTCTTGCAACATGCCAGCAAGATCACAGCTTCATAACAGACATCCATTACATTACTTTTGACCTTCCAGATTTTGGTGGCTTGGAAAATCAAGAAACCCAGAAACTCTCAAGCTGTGGTTGACAAATGCCTGAAGATCCAAATGCTGATATTGCTTGTAAGTCACTTGAGTGAATCACTGGTGTGACTTTCAGAGGGCCTTGAGGAAGCCTGACATTTCCACAAATCAAGTGTAACGAGGAGAGGTGTGTGCCTGCCGTGAAAGCAGACGCCAGGGAGTATAATACCTAGAGTGAAGTAAATTAAAATAATAGCAGTGACAGTGTTTAAGAGGAAGCTATTACGATTTCCTATTCTGACTTTCACAACACAAAACACAGAATCTAATGTAATCACTCCTGCACTGGGTTAACCCTTTACTTAATTCTCATGGGAAGAGGATTGTTTAGGCAGCAGCCCATCTAGATCATCTGCTAAGCTACAGGTATAACTCTAGCCAGATCCACTGAAGAATTAGCTTAGATGTGTATAAGGAGCTATAGACCACACCATTTTTCATAAGCTTTACATGGAAGTCACTGGACTAGGATTTATAAACTACAAAGAACAAAACCTTTTTTTCCGAAATATAATGGCATTGAGATGTGCTACTTGTGCAACTAAAGCTGACAGTTGTAAGAGTAGTAGCACCAGAAAATCAGAGGACCACAGATTGTAAAACATATAGGTATATTTGGTTTATGTGGTAAACCAAATAAGCCTCGGACTTTTTTTTGCTGTGATGAAGAGGAAAATCAAACATGGTAGAGAAAAATAAAACCAGGATAAATATGGAAGACAGAAAAAGAAATACAAATGCAGGAAAAAAAATTCAGAATTTGTTTGATAATTATCCTGATAGTAATTTTTTTTTCCCATTATTTCTACTTTTCTTACTGATGTCAACTTTCAGTCATAAGCTGTTAAGTTTTGCTTTTTGACAAAATACAGTGAATTTTTTCCTCTGTTAATTGTTAATAACAGTATTGTATGAAAGCCTCTACCAAAGATTTACCTAGAGATGCAGACCTCCCTGATGGAGTGACAGAGGAGACATCATGTTATTAGAAGCAAGGACCTTAATTTTAAGCCTGACATAAATGATTTGGTAAACTGTCAGGGAAGACACTGAATAACTCTGAAATGTCTTTCAAAACGGAAATAGTGATGAAACCAAACGCCATGGAACCCATGTTAAGAAAGAAGAACAAGCTCCTATGGATCTAGGTAGAGGGGGTAATCATGCTCCAGACTTGATCAGCCCAGGAGCTGGGGTGGTCCTTCTGCAAATCCTCCTCGGCAGGAGCCTGCCCTGTTCCCCTGGGTGCCAAGATAGCCCAGGCTCTCACTGGTTAGGTGCTAACCTTACATTCCCAAAGCTGCCACGGCGTGAATGCTGTCCCTGTGCTCAGGCTTTGTGGTTGTTCAGTGCTGGTCTAGGCTCTAGAAGGGCCCAGGCACATCTGGGCAAGCATCAGTTCAGAGGTGGAGACAGACGAGGAAGAGGCAAGGGACAGGAAGTGAGAGAGCTTCGGTGGGCCTTCAGTTTTGTAATGTAGAGGTCCAGCTCGGATACAAGGAAATGGTCATTGCTGTCATCAGCTGTCCACCATGACTTGTGGTTTTGTCTCCATTTTAATTTCATAAATATACCACTTACAGCTATATCTTCAGCAGGGCTTCAAAGAAAGTCATTTCCCAGGGGAAGTGAAAGGAGAAAAAAAATTTGATATTCTAGATCTGTCATTGCTAGCATTCAGAAAGGCTGTGACACTTGTTATTTCAAACTGAGACTTCTAATTTAAAATATATTTTCCCCATAAAGCTCAAGATCCTGCCACCAGAGCTGTGCCAAGGGAAAAGGACAGAGGTAGTGAAGTCTTTAAAGAAAGAATAACTGAGAAGAGAAAAATGAGGCTAAGGAAGGCTTTCCAGTGACTGGTCAGTGATTCAAGTCCCACTGGATCAATTTAACAGAGCAAGTATGTTAAATGCAAAAACTGAGTGAAGAAAACCAACATAAAAAGGAGGATAAAAGGGAAAGAAAAGATACTATCTAGATTGTTGAGGAATGTATTTGGTGGATGCATAATGTAAAACTACAAGATTAATAAGTTAATCATCACAAAATCAATGGCATCTGACTTAGGAGGGAGCACTCAATAAACCATTTCCTCCTCCCAAAGACTGTGGAAGCAGGAGCTAGGTAGGAGTGAGGTGGGCTTTGCCTGCCCGCACATTGCTCATAGGCTTGGGTTGTGCTCAGGTGCCAGCATGCATCGCCAGGTGTAGTGCTGTCTGTGTACACCTAGAACCACCTGAGAGAAAAGTGTTTTACATTATTTCAGGTGTGTTAGCAATCTCCATCCCCGAGGGTCTCTGTTCCCGGGTTGTTGCTCCTCACCTAGTGACCTGCAGCAGAATTACAGGAGCTTTTGTTTTTTCCTGGAGGAAGATGTACGAGCCCTACCTACCTAAACCCTGTCTTTTATTTAGAAACTTATTTTGCACCTATAAATATAGTAGGCAAATAACTTATACCTTGAATTAATTAATCTATGTAAAAACTTTATCAGCAATAAACAGATCTGAAGAAATAGCCTAAAGAGAGATCTTGTATGCTCCTGTTTATCCTCTGCTTCCACCATCTGTTGGATGGAACATAGGTTTCTTCTCCACCAAATGTAACACTGAACAGTTACAGTTCCTATTGAATGGGACCCAACCTTTTGCTACAATGGATTATAAAAAAGATATGGATCAAATTTCCAACTAGACTGTGACTCAGCCTTCATTTTTGTGAAAACATCTGTGTCGTGGAGAACATGTTTGCCTAATTTGTTTTGAAGACATGATTAACCAATAATTTTGACACCTAATAGCAAATGGGGTTTTCAGATGCCTAACTGCTACGTTCACAGAAAATGCTGTTCGTGTGCAGGACCACTGGTGCAGCACAGTGTGCAAGTCACTTACGCCTAAATAGAAGTTGTGCTTGAAAGTCTGAACTTCCATTTGGCATTTGCTGCTTCATAAAATAGATCAACATGACTTAGGTAGCTGCTTTACTGCTTTCAAGGTATAAGTGCTATTTTTCAGCTCATTAAGAACTTGTGGACCTAGAAGAATACAATCTAAGTCTTCTGATGTCTTACATAAGGTTTACTTATATTTTAGTTGTTTAAACTCAACTTAGAACACTGGTTGTTCCTTATTCATCTAGACAGAGAAATTTTCATTACATCCTTTCTGCCCTCTCACCCTGAATCTCAAGTCAAATATCCAAGCAAAGTTAAAGATATTCTGAAGGAATGAGTGATAAATCTACATATCACAAATATGTGCTGTAGGAATTATATGCTACTCCTTTTCTTTTGGATGCTTAATGTTGGATATTCCAGAAGGCAAAGCTATGTGGCTCAAGGGGTTAAAGTCATGAAGGCTCCACGAAGGCTGTATGTCTGCTGAGTACTCATTCTTTTGTTGTATTGGCTAAGGGTGGCCTTTGGCACCACATTGGGGCAATGTTCAGACTAAGTTTGTGAGCCTTAACTACTTTATCTGTATCCCAAGATCCATCAAGAGCAGCAATATTTTTAGGTATTAACTGCCTTTAATGTTCTTAAGATTAATTTATTTGAGTAAGAATGGTTTTGATATTAAAAAAACAAAACAAAACAAAACAAAAACCCCAACAACTAGAAAAATGAAGGAGGCTTTCCAGCTAGCATGCATTCATTTCTGAAATAACATGAAGAGGAAAGGGTCCTTTCTGGGGTTAGACTTACATGTCTTGTAAGTAAAAGGGCAATTTCCTCAAAAGTGTGAAAACTAAATTCACACTTTGAAGATACTGGTTACAAATTTTTCTGCTTCTGTTTTTTTTTTTTTTTTCCCAGACTTGGTAAATGAGAACAGAAAACATCAGAAATGATCAATCTTAAGCCTACAAAAAAACTCTCACATGCTTAGAAAATGTGGGTTATAAACCTAGTCCTACCAATAACAGCAACAAAGCTATAAAATTTTACTTTAGTTAGTGTCAAGGTTCAGGATTTTATCTGCCCTGTAGTAAATGTATTTAAAATGAAATCATTAAGATTTTAAATATGTTGGCAAATGACCCCATCAAATACAATGCAATTTAAATTTCAGCACCCTTAAACTAAGTCATACAAAGTCTAACTTATCTGCTCTTTCAAGGACAACTGGTTTTTAGATGCTGTGAATTCAAAGTTGCTTGGGGTAAATGACTTTCAGACTGATCTCAATTTGACACCTGGACTGCTAACTGGAAATATTTATTATTTACAGAGAGAGCAGTAACCCTTGTGGATTATTGTATCATATTGTTATGTTATGTTGTTATAGTATATTATATTAATTATATCATAGTATATAATATAATGCAATATCATATTGTATCATATATCATAATATATCTTATTATTATATTAACTGTCCTGATCTTCTATCATCCTAAGCCAAGGTTTGCAAGCAGCATTTAGCAACCTTGATCTCAGCAGGCCAGTGATTTAGGACTCACTCATCAGATACATCCTTCACCACTAATTTGCCCCACTTATTTTCCAGTTTTGAGCTAAGGTTCCAAGCAACTAATTAGTTATGAGGCAACATCAGCATCTGCATAGGTTTGCAAAAATACTAGGGAGCAAAATAGACATCTGAAGGACTTGGAGATCTGTAAGCTATGTATCAGCTGAAATGACAGCCTTGAAAACGCTGGTATTTTACTAGGTGTCTAACTGCGGGTACAGACTTATGCCTTGGAAGCTGGAGTCTAGCCAGGTTTCTTGCAGAAAAAATAATGAGAGAGATAAAAAGTATGTGATTTTAAAATACAAGTGAAAACTACAGGCCACCAATGTCAGGGATATAGGGGGCAGACTGATGCTTCCTATCGTCTGCATGCCAGGGAATTTAGCGGCTGCTATGGGATGTGACAAAACATCCTTGACGAAACAGAAAAAATATCCACCTATTTTCTAAGACACATGTATATTAGATACAATAATATTACTTCTCTGTGTATCAGGACACATTTACAATATTAATGGCATGCCAAAGTAGTTTTCAATATTCAACTATGTCCAATAATGAACATAATACACATTCTTTCAAGGTATCTCTATCTTTTATTTTCACCAATGTTTCTTTTTTTAAGGCTCAGACAAACATGATTTTCTTTATGCAAAAAAAATCTGTTTAAATTACAGAAATGTAGCCAGAAATTGCAAAGTGAGGTAGACTGTTGAGGATATTGGTAGAAAGTGAACATGTTTTTCACATTCTATAATAATGTCTGTGAAAACCTAAACTTCTTTTATCCTTACTATTAAAAGACCCTGGAATATAGGTAATACATTAAAAGATCCCAGAATAGAAATTGCGTAACAGAGGCTGGAATACCATTTTTTAAAATGTAGGGCTGAATGGTAGAAGGCAATTTGAATATTTGAAGTTCTGCTGTAGATACCAGAACAGGTAACAATTTACTTAATACTTTAAAAGTTAGACTGCCCTGATTTTTACTTTGATATAGGATGAAGCAACATTCAAAAAACATGTAATTAGAAAACGGGCAGCCACTGCATATTGAGGAAGGGAAAAATATAAATAACAAAATCTATTGCAATGTATTGCTTAACTGGATGATTAAGTGGAAACAGCTGAAATACTTGGGCTTCTTGGAAGCTGCTGACATTGGAACAAACAGAGAGATCCTCCACCAGGTCAGTCAGCACAGTCAATAAGTCAGGAGTATTGCCAAGAGATTAAACACAGAATGCCTGCAAACTGCCAGTGTAAAGATGGAGGAGAGGAGGTCTGCTGTGTAATGTTAACTTGTGTGCAGGCTGGGAGAAGCTCTGCTTTCAAAACAGATCCAATAAACACAGGCAATGCAATTTCAGTCGGTGGCGCTTCTAAGTGAATATATGATTTATATAATTGTATGAAAGTGGGAAATAGAAAGCACAAAACCTAGGAATCAAAAAAGTAATGGAGTTACAGTGAGATTGAAGTGCAATGCAAAATGTCAGTGACAACTGGAATGCGTTTCTTAATTTTTTTTCTTCTTTGGTGACAAAAATGTGTTGAAAGAAAAAAATATGTTATAAAGAGCAGTGACATCTAGTAATACTGTATGTATACATTGATAGTTTAATGAAATACATTACTCATTAGGTACACTAGATGAACAAAGAAATTATAGTTCATCTAGTTTAATATTCATGTTAGATAACATTATCAAGACTATATAAAAGTACAAACATGTTCAGTAATGATGACAAAGATCTGTTATCGGCTTGTCATGTAAATTAAGAAGAGGCAGGTGAAACTGATAGCTGTAGACGATAAACTAGAGTCTTTTACAAAGTGACAGATAACATTTTCCTGGGTAAATTAGCAATAATATTTGAATGTCCTAAGAACATGAGAATGACCATTTGTCCCTTCATTCTCCTTTCATCAGGGTAAATAAAATTGGGGGAAATCATTGCATTTAAAGCTGCTTCTGAGTTAACCAATATAGTCTACACAAATTTCAGTCAAGTCTTAGTTCAACATTTCTCTTCTAAAGATGCATTTTCTGTTGAATTTCCATCATAACCAGTAAGAGATCTTTTAAGGATTTCATATCCTGCCACCTTTCTATTTTCAGAAGAGGTGAAATTGTCTTTGTCACCCTTTGGCACTTACACAGAATCACAATGGTTGAGGTTGGAAGGGGCTTCTGGAGGTCATCTCATCCAGCCTCCTCTCTCATCTCAATCAAGGCCATCTACAGCCATTTGCCCAGGACCATATCCACATGGCTTTTGAATATCTGCCTCCAAGGATGGAGACTCCACAACCTCTTTGGGCAAGCAGCTTCAATGCTCTGTCAACCTCACAGTGAAAAAGTCTTTCCTGATGTTCAGAGGGGAACCTCCTGTATTTCAGTGTGTGCCCATTGCCTCCTGTCTTGTCATGGACACCACTGGAAAAAGCCTGGCTCCAGTGTTTATAGACACTGGTAAGATCCCCCCATGAGCCTTCTCTTTTCCTGGTTGAACAGTGCCAGTTCTCTCAACCTTTTCTCATAGGCGAGGTGCTCTGGTCCCTCAATCATCTTAGTGGCCCTTCGCTGGACTCTCCAGTGGCTCCATCTTTCTCCTGTTCTGGGGAGCCCAGAGCAGGCTGAGGGTCTTCATGTGTTGCTGACCTTCTGTGGTGCCTTGGCCCACAGAGCTGTTCTCTCATTCCCCTTCCTCAGGGTCACAGGAGGAGAAAACAGGATGAGAAAGTTTGTGGGCTGAGATAAAGGCAGGGACATTGCTTACCAGTTACTGTCAGGGGTGAAACAGACTCGAGGTAGAGAAAACTAATTTAATTCTTTGTCAGTTAAAAAATATTTGGGTAGTGAAAACCAAAAAGACAAACATTTAAACAACACCTTTCCTCCCCCCTTTCCCAAGCTTCATTGCAATCCTTCACTCTCGACTCCTCTCCCCTCTGCCAAGTGGAACAAGGGGTTGGGGTTGATTGTCCATCACAGCTCCCCTCTGCAACTCTTTCCTTCTCCCACTCTTCCCCTGCTCCAGCATGAGCTGCAGTCCTTCAGGATAATCCCACTCCAGAAGAGGTCCTCCATGGGCTGCAGTCCATGTCAGTAAAACTCTGCTCCTGTGCCTGGAGCACCTCCTCCTCTGACCCTGGTGTTACTTCTGCTGGTTCCCCTCTTGTTTTTCCTCTCCTCCTCTGTCTGTCCAGCATTTTTTGTCCTTTCTTAAACACATTTTCCCAGAGGCACCACCAGCTTGGCTGATGGGCTCAGGTTTGCCCTGAGGTGCGTCCCTTGGCTGGCATGGCTGTGTCCTGCATGGGGCGGCCAAGACCTCTTCCCACAGAGGCCACCCCTGTAGTAACCTGCTGCCAACACCTTGCCATAGACATGCAGTACACCTTCCCTGCTCTTATGCAGCTGATCTGTCAATGTTGTCATCGCTACTTTTTCACACTGAGGACAGTCAACCATTGGAATAATCTCCCCAGGGAAGTGGTTGACTCGACCACGTTGGACACCTTCAAGAGTCATCTGGACAGGGTGCTGGGCCATCTTGTCTAGACTGTGCTCTTCCTGGAAAGGTTGGACTAGATGATCCCTGAGGTCCCATCCAACCTGTGATTCTGTGATACTTGCCTGCCCTCCAGTCCCATGCCTGGTGTGTAACGGGGAGATCTCCTCCTGCTGATGTCCTGACGTTGGGGTACACAGCCAGAGATGGAAAGTTTTCTCTGAGCACTCATGGCTGCCATTCCTAGCAACTGAATTTAGTTATTTAAATATTTTGTGAGGGTTTGGCCCTGGGCAATTTCTGGAAACTTAACCCTTACTAAGAAATTACAAATTATACCCTCTAATGAGTTTTGGTTCACTCAGGCCTAGGGAGATCTCTTTTTCATTTTAATAGGTGTTTGCCCAACTACAAGGAGAAACCTCAATATCTGACCCTGTGCTTCTGTTCTTCTTTCAAAATTCCCAGTGAAATGTCCATATTAGTAACTCTAGTAAAGGATTTTATTGTCCCTCTGTTGTTAAACTGAGAGGAGAATCTTGAGAAGTGTCTTTCATTTACTTACCAGTTTCACTTGCAAAGAATACAACTGCAGATTTGGATGACTCAGACTATCATTAGGTTAAACATCTTTGATCTTCTTTGTTTCCTTTTTCTTTATTTCTTGCATTTAAAAAATAAAAAACCAAACAGAACCAGTCAGAAAACCCCATCCATTTCTGAGTCTGATGGACAAAGAATTTGAGAGTAAAGTGAAAATATAATCAGAATTACTTAAAATGTCATGGACTTCAAACTAAAAAATACTGGGATAATTCCCACTCAACATCAAAACTTAAAACAAAGTTGTTTTTCAGTGGATCCCACTGTGATACTGTGGCTGCTCTTTATAGGACTGAAAGGTATAGCAAAGAATTATTTCACAGCAGATCTCCTATGTATAACCCCCTTTTCCCTTTTTCTTCCTTTGATTGATTCTACAGCACCAAGCATAACAGGCATGATTCAGAAATCCTGAAATTCTAAGTGTTGGAGGGGTTATTCCTGTTGCACGAATACAATAACTGTGGAGCTCATAGTGTGGAAGTGGAGCATAAGGAGCTGCCAGTGGTAAAGACCCAGAAGTACATGGTGATAAAAGTGCACTACATTGCAGGGCACTGCAGTGTTAAAGAGAAGAATCAAGGGCCCTGAATTAGATGCCTGTAGCCTTGTGATTAAGGCAGGCTTCCAGAGCACAGCAAGCATGGAGCTTAATCTCTTGTATTTGGTGAGGAAATTTAACCCAGGTCTCCCACCTGCTGAGAGAGCATTTTATATAAAATCAGTTATTTTATATGCTCAGTTCTTTAAAAGAAGTGTTCCTAGATTCCACATAGACAGAAGCACCTGCAGGATGCCTTGAGAGAGATGTCAAAAGTCTACGGAAAAGAGAGGAAAGGGAGGATGTGAAGTCTACTTTCCATAAAGTTTCTGGGTTGTTTTTTTTTTTCCCTGTTTCTAGTTGGTGTTTCTATGGCTCTGGCATCTGCATGAGTAACCAGAAGGGATACAGCAATGGTGGGAGGAGGAGGAACGGGGAAAGCAGGTACCTAAAAGCTGTCTGCTGTAACTGCAACATTTTTGTGCCCGTCCTCTTCACTAAATCTACTTCTTAGCCCCATTCTACCCAAACTGAAGGAGAATCTCAGCCTTATGGTTGAAAAGTGAGACTGCCTTCTCTGCATAGGCTGTAGTTAATTCACAGAGGAGGGATTGCTCATCTCCCTCTTGTTGGTTCTGTCCCATGTTTTATAAAAGGCTCACCACACTGAGAACAGGGAGCAAAACAAGTGATGTCTCCCCAGCCCAGCAACTGCACAGAGGGACCTGATTCCCTGTTCCCTGCTCCCTTAGTCATATTGTTGTTTTATCAAGTTACCATTTCATGTCAAATGCACATAAAGTCCATGTTGAGGAAGCAGAGTTCAGACTGTGTTTCAGTCACCATTTCAAAAATATTGCTCTCCCTTTTGTAATCCCCACCCACCTAATTACTCCATGAAATGTGGCTTTGCTGCCATAGAAGGAAATGAGAACTCCCCCTCATTCTCTTCCATCTGCCTTTCCCTTGTAAATAACATTTTTTGTTTGGGCACTTTTCTGGGAAATGGGAGATGTGGTTTAAAGCCCCTCTGAAATGTGGAAAGAAATCCTCTAAGCATTACTTCACAGCCTGGAGAGGTGATGCTGCCACCTCCTCCAGCAACTGCTGATGCATAGATCCATGGCTATCAGAGCAGACCCTAAGAGAAAGTGATAAGAGGAACCCATTGTTTGTGGGCTCCAGCGTAAGTTAGGTTACCCAATCTTGACAAGACTAAGAACACTTCTGATATATGAAGAATCAAAAATAGGTGAGTCAAGGACATCATTAATATTAAAAATACAGGTGTTTACAGGCACCGGACACCTTGAAAGATAGTTGGCAGATTTTGTGATGATTTTGAGGACTGGAGTTTTGGATTTAGGCATACAGACCCTGCTAAGGTCCTACCTTAAGCACTTAAATCTTTTGGGGTCTGGATAAAGGGCACAAATTATGCAAACCATGTAGCTGACATTTGCCTTGGGGGTAATTGCAGAGAGAAACGTAAGAGAAAGGAAGCTTGAAATAATGCCAAATACCTGCTTTGAACATTAAGATGAAGGAAGTGCAAGCTTCACTGTTTGGGCTTTTACAGTTTATTTAAAAGTTTCATTCTATTATCTCTTTTAAAATATGGCAGTGAAAACAGTAAACACAGGAGTAAAAAATAAAAAGTAGGAAAAAATTTAACTTATTTGCCCAAAGTCTAAATTTGGCAGGTCTAGTTACTGTTGTCTACAACTTGTAGATTTGTGTGTATAAAAGGTTGCTAGATGCACAACTGCACTGAATTAAATGTGTTTGTGGAGTTATAAATACAGATGCATTTGTCAGAATTTGCACTTTGAATTTCTTAACTATAAAGCTGTAACTTCATTTAATTTTCATCATTGCCTGTTTAGCTACGAGACAGGACTGTTTGCTGTATGCATTATATTACCTGTCAGCCACCATCTTTATGGAGCTCTGGATGGAGAAAGAGTCCATGGAATATTATAAAGGAAAAGTAATAATGAATATAGAAGGTCAGTCAAAGCAGCACAGCTGCCCCAGCAGCTAAGCAGCAGCATGTTCATTAAGTTTCTGGGTTTTACGTTACCTGCTTCTTCAAAGTAAATGCAATAATTACCAAACAGTCATACCTCAGCTACAACTAAACCATAAGGTCAAGTGAATACATTCACTTCACAAAATGCATTTCTGGATCATACAGATGGCATCCCCCCAGGCCACACACAGTGGTGATCAGAGGACCACCCTTTTAGATGCAAACCATTTAGGCAGGACATAGCTAGAAGAAATCAAGAACACGGGGAAAGCCAGCATACTGTCGTAGTGAACAGGTGCTCTGACGACAAATGTCAGTCACACCAAAAATAACAACCAAAGAAAGAGGGAAACACAGCTAAATGTAATGGAGTAGAAAATAATACTGGAGGTATAATAATGCCCTTGAGCTTAGGTGGAATATTGTGTCCAGATCTGTACAATAACAGCATGACAGGTTCACGAGCAGGAAAATGAAATGCTGAGAGAAGAAAGATTTCTGCATAAGAAGCAAGTCGTTTTAGAAAAAGAGTCATTTTAGGTAAGAGATGAATAACATGGGTACATTGTGAATAGGACTGAGGTGTTTGTTTTTCTTTACCCTACTTGAGAACAGCTCTGGAATTTTCTGCATTGTCTGAACACATTGTGTTGAGAGGAAATACATGTTTTCACACAATGCATAATCAAATCCTTGCTGAAAAACAGCATTATGCCTATGAGGTTTGTAAGACTCAAAATACATGTTGATATGGCTGATGAGAAACACCATCTTTGCTGAACATAGCTTCACAAAATAAAGGAATAAAAACCTTCATGCTCCCGTGCAGAAGACAAAGACTAACAAGCAGAAGCCAGGGAGAAACTTTCCTTAACATATAAGGACGGAAACTAGAATATGAATTTTTACAACTCAGAGAGAGAGAGGATACTAACCTGTATGGAGCAGTGCTCTAAGTTTCTACATAAAGATGACCAGGGTTGTGAAGGGTCTTCTATTTAAATAAAGTACATAAGTAGATGATCAGCCTTCAGCATATCACAGTACCCCTTAAATTCCCAGTCCTAATGCACAATTAAGGTTCAGCAGTGCTTGAGCAATGGTTTTACCACACCAATGAGAAGGAAAGAGCTCTGGTGCTGGAACAAGGAAATGATGTTCTGGTCAGCTGGTTTTGCATTGCCTGTATTTACATTGGCTCCAGGTAAAGAGTGTTTGCAGCATTAGATATATCTAAAGGAGATTTAGAAAAAGCTATGATTGTATCTTTTTTAAATACTGCTGTCATGTTTCATCAGATCTGCCAAGGAAGTGGACCAGGATGTGCCTAAAACTTGTCTCCCAAAAGTCACCAAGCCAACATTGCTAGTGCTAATATTCTTTTTCCCAAATGCTCAATAGTCATGCAAAGCATAAAGGAAAATGACAACTGGTGGATAAAATGTATATTTCTTATAACAAAAACTTCTACTATCTCTATTTTTTATATTTTTTAATTTCTATTTTATTCTTATAATGTAAGTCACATATCAAGGATTTTTAATTATGATTATTTTGAAATTAAATTGCCACGTTACTTTTCTGAGCAGATAAAAACTAATGAACTCTTTACGAATAATTTAAGGTTCAAATTGAAGTAATTCTAGAAGTGTAATACATGTTCGGTTTTATATTTAGACAAGAAATTTTCAATACAAAATAATATTCTACATTGCAGAACTTAGAGTATTTCATGACAGGAGTTAAAACCAGAAATCTCATTACTAGGGTCTGCCATCTCCTAATTACTTATTGCTCTTTCACATACACAGCAAAATCGTTCCTAGCAGATCATAGAATCAAAGAATCATAGAATAGTTTGGGTTTGAAGGGATTTTTAAAGGTCATCTAGTCCAACCCCCAAGGTATCCAGCCGACGGAAAATACTATCCTGTCATGCAGTCCTAGAGCAGTGCATAATGACAGCTCTGACTTCATTCTCATGAGATGGGTTGTCCTCTCCTGGGCAAAGTATCCGGACAGTCACAAAGCCATGCAGGTACTTATGTCCCTAGTACAGGCTGAATTTACTTGCTGATCGGATTGCTCTTTTCTACATACAGACTCATTTACTGCTGTGGAGCAAAGGCTTTTCTATGTATATGTGTGGTACCGAGTGAACTTATAATCACTTTTCTCCTGAAAAAGGCAGTGAAGAGTCCTGATACAAAAAGACCATCTTTGTAAAAGAATAGTTCTTCAGCGTAACTTAATAATTAGCGCGTTAAAAAGTACTGATGCTTTTGCTTTTATTTCTTCTACTCCCTCCTGCTCAGTTTTTATTATCTTTGAGAACTGTGTAAGCTATTAAATTGCCCCTTTTGAAACCTTAGGTGTTTCTTTTGCTATCTAAAAATTTTATCACTTAATAACTCTTTGTTCTTCCTTTCTAGTTACGTTCAAAGATTTCTTAGCAGGACTGAGCTGGGTATAAGGATTGGGACATGCCAGTACTTTCTTTCTACATGAAGGATGGGAATCTAAAGCAATTCCATTTGTTATCATTTGTGGGTTAACATGTTTTACTCTGTTGCAACCTTTTCTCCGTTCTCTGTGTGTTTGCAGAAAGAAATGTATACTTGTTTTATTGTCACCCTATGTTTGGATGTTTTTTCTTTTCACTTTTTTAAAATAGATTCCCCAAATCAATTTTCTTCAAACTTTTCTCAGCATGTGAATGAGACTAAAACTCTAAATTGCTTTTCATTTATATTAACATCTTTTCTCTCTCAATGAATGTGCTTCAGTCTCGGAAACTAATCTCCCAGATTTTGATTTGCTTTGTGCTTCATTCCATATGCTGTTCTGGTAGCCTCTGCATTATTTTGGAATAAGCCAAAAGTTTCTCACAGCAATATAAATCACAGGAAGGTTTCCCTTGCATTCCAAAGGGTGATTATCAGAATATGCTCAGTGATCTGCATGTCAGGCTTGTAAGACCTCTATTTGCTCATTTAAATGATACAGTAAACCAGGAATTTATCTAGCAGCTTTTTAAATGGCAGATACATTCTTCAAATGAGCCATTTCTCTTTCAATGAGAATATAAATCTCAGACATGGCTATCCAGAGTGTCTCTTCTGAGCTGGGCACTGATTTTTCTTAGTTCTTTTTATGCTTTATTATGATATGGTGGTGACATGAAGCTTATTTCTCCTACTTTCCTTGAAAGTGGGAAACAGAAAGTTTTTCTATATTTTTTCTTTTCATCGTTCCCCACATTTAATTTATCATTTTAACAAGTGAGTGAATGCGTTCACTTTTATAGCTAACCAAAATTTTACATCAGTACACCATTTACTGTTATATAGTGACACATATTTTAGGAATGTTGAAAGATAAGAACAGAAAAGTCAGTTGGGATGAATAGTGCTTCCAGCCCTGCATCCTACCTCTCACAGCACACAGGTTTTAAGGAATATTCCTTAAGGAAAAAAAAGTACAGGAATATTCACGGTGGACAATTATGAAAAGCATTGCGCACAGTGAGAAGTTTTGACTTCATTAGTTAATAAGTTAGTTTGTGGCTACAGACACAGTGATTTTATAAATTACTTGCTATTTTTACTCCAATAGATATGATATTGCTGATGTCTAAATGTACATGATTGCACACTGTTTTGCTTGATGGCACACTATCAGTTTATAACCAAACCTTACATCTTTGTGTGCTATGCCTATCTTAACAGAAAGTGGTAACAATTTACTTCCTTTCCTTCTCCCTGTCTCTGTAATAAATTTGCCTGCCTTACTCTCATCTGAACCAAGCACTGCCCTGAACTTTGGAGCCACGTCTCACTGCCTGGAATAGTGGGGCCAGGACTGCAGAAGGACCCACTGCCCCGAGGACAGAGATGGGGTCCCAGGTTTAAAGCACAAGGCACAGCAAGAGGAGCAGCAGAGGTGTCTGGGGCCTCTGTAGTCTGAGAGCTGCCTAAACCATAACAGAAATGGTGCCTGCTGTCTTTATCGCTGCATGTACTTGCATGGTTCCAGCATAGAGCTAAACCTCAGTGGCAGTGAGATCTGCTACTAAGTTCTGCACACTCTTTTTCCCCCTCAGGTTATGTTGTTTGACTTTCAGTTTCATGAAAGACTTGCTTATTCCTGTGTTAGAAGTAAATGTAACTGTAAAGAAAAGTACATGCATTTTTTTCACATAAAATTTGGTATTTTATATAGTCTTGTCATATCCTTTTAAATTCAACTCTTTCCCAAGCTAGACAATCTCAGTCTTGGTAATCTCTCATCATAGAAATTGTACCATGTTCCTAGCAATTTTCATCACCTATTTCTACACCTCCTTTATCTCTTTTTCAAATAGATTGACCAGGGTTGAGCACGTTCTGTAGCTGAGGGCACATCACTTACATTAAAATACTTTCAGAAAGACAGTCTATCCCATCCTTTTACATGATAATATATTATTTGTTGCTTTGGGTTTTTTTGGCCACCGCTATATAGCTCTTCACTCCTCAGCATTCACTGTAAATTAGGAAAGCAGAATCCATCTGACTTGTTCGAATAGCTGCTTAGAATCTGCAATATCACCTTATAGACAATACAGTATTTCATCTGTCATCATGTTGCTCATTTATCTGTCTCGCATTCCCTACACTTTCATTTACCTTCAGGTTTTATCTTATTTTGCAAAATGCTGTGTGTTCTTCTTCATTTCAAAAGCATGCCCCACACCATTAATGTAAAAAATACCCTGCCTCCAGACTGTTTGCTAAAGCAGATGGTCAACATGGACAAAGTTACCACAAGAATATGTGGTTCAACATTGCCCATCATAAACTTGTTTTGAGTAGTTCAGGTGTGAAAATCTGATGCTATCCAGACACCTAGCAGCTTGCCAGACCCTGTCAGCCTAGTAAAGCACTTGTGTACCCAAAGGGATAGCCTTGAGATGTGTGAAGGTATAGGTGACAATGTCAGCAATAGCATCTGCTTTTCATGTTGTTGTGAGAGGTATTCCTGGCTCACTGATAACCCAAGCAGAAGTATGTGCAATCCTTTTTCTATTCAGCGTCTGATATGGTATATCTTCTTTGATTCATATGTTGCAAATTTTCAAAGCTTTTATCAGGCTGGTTCTTACTCTTCAAATATTTTTTGAGCTGTCATTTCTTTTTTGAAAGCCATCATTTTTAATAAAAATTCTTCTCATAAAAAAAACAAAATAAAAGAAACAAAATGTCTCTCTTCCTTTGCATCTTAAAAGAAAAAAATTTTGTGTGTGTGTATTTGTGTAGATAAAATTTTTGGTGTTTGCCTTATTCATCTTGATTTTTGTTTCAAAGAAATAAAATCCTTTTTTTTGGTTTTGGTTTTTTTTTTTTTGGTAGGACAGTTGGTATTAAGTCTTTTGCTATACAGCATTGAGTGCTGTTAAAAAACCTGACAATGTTCTGAGTTTCTAGGAAATGTATTGTCATCTTCACGCTTGGATGCCTGAGACTAGATATTTTCTACATGTTGCTATTATCCATCCTAAGGGTAGGTCTGTTGTTGGTTTGATATCTCACTCTTGTAAGTGAAACTCTGAATCAATGGGTCTTAACATCTTACCCATGTTGTGGGATGGTTTGACATACCCGGTGATTTCTGCAGCCAAACCAAAAGCCAGCCTTCAGTCATGTGCTTTCTTGGATGCTACAAATTATCCTCTAGTTTTGGCATCCATATTTGTAAAAGAAGAAAACACTCTGTAAATAACACATGAAACTAAAAGTTTATCCTCAGTCTGCCTTTGCACTGAGTGGATTTCATATAGATAAGTGTTTATCATGCAGTAAATTTACAATTCTAAATTCCTTAAAGGGAGTAAGAAATTTTATATAGGAGATGGAAGGAAATAAAAATAATGTCTATATTAACAAATAAACCTAATTACCTTTCTATTGCTGCCTTCAAACAACAAGGTTAAAAAAGCATCATAGAAATGGTCTAGACCGTGTAGGCATCTTTTGCTCTCCTTTAATTCCTAAGAGGTGCATTGACTTTGCTAAGGCTGAGATTCGTACAGATTGCCCAATCTTGGACATATAACTCTGACATACTGATAGAACGCTGATTTCCCCTATAAGGCTGTAAAGCTGCTTAACTATATTCAACAAAAAAAAAAAAAAGCAAACCCATAGGTTCTATAGTGCTTCCCCTTTTTCATCCTTATATATCCTTATATCATCCTTATATATCCCTTATTTCATCTGGCAGTGTTTCATGATCAAAATAAAAGCAACTTTTAAAATGAACAAGTAATGGTGCTGAAACATGTTTTAAATTGAGAAGAACTGGCATTTAGAAGAGAAAAATCAGTCTTTACTTTCACTTGTGGTGGAATCAATGGAAGGGTTTTTCCTGCTGGGTTTTTTATTGTCTTTCCTTTCAAGAACCACTGAAAAGAGAACAAAACAAGGCCCAAAGAATAGACAAAAGTGAATGATGCATACCAGAACTTCTAATTCCTTCTCCTCTGTGAATTTTATTTAGGATAAATGCTTTAAGTGCTGGGGAGAGGGGTGTCAGTCTTGTACATCTATGATGACTGTTCAGAACGAGTTCAATGGGTGCCCTTCCATTTCATTTTGCAGCAGATTTTACCAGCAACCAAAGCAGCACTGCTGGTGCTCCATCCCCTCTGATGCTATGGAGAAGACATTACAAGTATCCTTTCATTGATTCTGTTAATACAATAGAGCTATAGATCAGATATTAAGAATAAAAGCTCTTTTCCTCTGAGTTTCATGGATAGCCAAGTGTTAAATGTGAAAATCTTTCTGCATTTTGGTTTTTTTTTTTCAGTCAGGATTAAAATTCAAGTGAAAGAATTAACCTATCTGCCTCTATACTCCACAGGGATTTTTATTATTCAGATTTATTCATTAGAAGGCTTGCTATTCATGTTTGCTCTATTTGCTTTCATTAAATGTTTGGCATTAAATGCCTTTCTATTGCATTGCTAACTGAAAAATAAAATAAAAAAGTCTAAGTGCTGTGGTATAAAATTCATATATCCTGACCAATACAAATGATGTATTCTTTTAACAGATAATAGTAGGGAGTAAGCAATAACAGGCAAATACAATTTAAGAAAAAAACCCAAAACAATAGTAAAGACGTTTATAGTCACCAAAGCATAAATTTCTTCTTATGGAAACACATATGCTGCACCTGCATCATGATCTGTATTTTGAAATACTGCAGTTCTACTGTTTTTTTATTCATTAATTGCATTTACAAGAAACACAGTTCGTTCAAAGAGATATAAATGTATTCTTCCTCTTTTGCAGGCAGCAGAATAAATGTGGTTCCCAGTATTGGTGCAATACTAACCCACTCAACACTTCCTTGAACCAATTAAAAAAGTCATGGAAAACAGTTGTTAATGAAAAGAAATCCTCCAGCTGTTGTTCCCTCAGTGTGAAATTAGTTCTCTAAAAGTCACTTGAAATGTTGTTGTTCTTTTTATTTGCACTAATTCCCACCTAGTAGCGCAGCCCTCCTGTACCAGGGTCACTGGCTTCCCTGGGCTGGCTGCGGTGGTCTGTCAATCCGTCTGCTCAGGTGCCCCCACTTTTGGCTGGGGTTAATCCTTAAGCAAACACCTGTGCTCAGACCTTGCAGGTTTGGGTCTGGCTGCTGGATAGCACACACCTTAAGGCAGGCTCCCCCTCTCCCTTTCTGTAGGGGTGGCCTGGATGCTGGTCTGAGCAAACTGGCTGTTGTCCCTGTAGAAAGTCTTGGGTGACTCTGAATTTTCAGTTCTCTTTTACCTGCCTTGTGAGTTGTCCCCAGCATTGCACTCAGCACAGCCACCTTCATCAGGAAACCCCTTTTTTCCTGCTGCAAGGGAAGGCAGGACTTACTGGCAGCAATATGGACACAAAGTTCCAGGACCCAACACCAACCTGTGCTACCAGTCATTTCCAGGGTCACCTTGCAGCAGTCACAGGTGCAGTTTCTGTCTTATCTTCCCTTATTTTGGACTGCATGGAGCAGGGCCACTGTCATGAAATAATAAATTATAGTAATCTAATTTCTGTGACAGTGGTATATCTGGTGATGT
Source organism: Phalacrocorax carbo (assembly GCF_963921805.1). Classification (NCBI taxonomy): domain Eukaryota; kingdom Metazoa; phylum Chordata; class Aves; order Suliformes; family Phalacrocoracidae; genus Phalacrocorax; species Phalacrocorax carbo. The sequence continues at coordinate 12,731,011 of NC_087515.1, read as the reverse complement.
CTGACTCCCTCAGCCCAGGAGGTTCAGTGATTCCAGTAGTTATCTAACACTGAATCACCACATCATTCTCCCCTCAGATTTTTCTCCTATCCTCCACAGCCTCACAGTGCCATGCTGTCAGCATAATTAGATCTCCTTAGTCAATCACAGATGATACTTGAACTCCAGTGGCCAGTCAGTGCACTCAAATAACAACTCCTGGTCAGCAAATACATGTGGGGCCAAGTTTAAAGAGCTATTCAGGAAGAAGAGACATACTGAGGTGAAGCTGCTTAACCCCCATTAACTCCCCAGCAATCTCCACGCTGAGTTTGTTCTCACAGAATATAGGTCAAATCATTTCTAAACAGCTTTGTAAAAACGAAGGCTTTGTGTGGGGAGCAGCCAGCCCTCGGGTGCAGCCCTGCCAGCACCATGGCAGGCCACCGACTCACCGGGGCAGGGCTGTCTGAGCTATTGCTCACCCCCCACCTCATCTTAATACACTTGGGTTTAAACACCACTAAATTGGATGGTCTGTGAGTCTTCCTTGGGAGCTCATATTTCACTAACCCTTTGCCCTTGTGCTTTCTTATGTTTACTCGTTCACTGGTGAGATATATGTAAGGGCAGCACTGTCCATGGACTTTACACTGCTTTTCCAGGACAAAGAAGGCAGTAATGAATCCAGCAGCATTAATGAAGGGCAGTGAAATGGTATTCAACACCCCCACTGCCAACCCCAGAATAGTCATTAATATTAATAGGAGACTCCTCTGTGCTCCTCTCCTCCATGCACAGACAGCTCACATCACGGGAGGCATGGGAGGGACCAAGACAGGGCTCCTCAGGGCCCCTGCAGTCAGCTTCAGTCCCTCAGACATGTTCCCAGTGGATCAAAGGTCAGTGCAAATAGAAAATCTCTATTAGTTACTTCTTAAGTGTATAATCACAACAGTTATCGCCACCTTGTTTCAGTTCAATAGCATGATCCCAGCAAGGCCAGCTAAAATGAGGACCTTCTGGTAAAAAAAAAAAAAAGTTAAATAATTTAATAATTTTAAAACCAACAATGATAACACTATGTTTCCTCAAAATGAAATTTTCAGTATTTTTATATAATTAAATGAAAAGAAGCATTCCCTGGATTTTCTAAGTATTTGTGCAAGAGAGGACAGATAATTTTGGTCACTTCATTTATGTTACTTTGTTTTGTTTGGTGTTTTTTTCTTCCTACTTTAAACAGGGTTGAGGGAAGCTCCTATACTAGTGGTTACAGAAATGGGAGTCTGTTAGGCAAGAAACATTTATTCTAGTCACATGCTGAGCTATTATTTCCTAGGAAAATTTACACAAGAAAGTATGAGGTTTCTTAAATGCCAGGGTAATCTCAGTTACTGACTGTTAGTGTTCATCTGAATTATTGCCAACTTTTGAACAAAAAAAAATCATAAACAAAAATCCAGACTGAGGAGGAAGACCATATACAGGTCAATGCCATTTTCCAACAGGGTTGATGTGACTCAGAGCCCAGTGCAGTTCCCAAGAGCAATGGAGCAAACCTCTGGCCCAGAGCAGCCAATGGTGCTGATGTGTTTCAGGTCGTGAGATAGGTGAATGTTTCATTGCTTGAGCCAACACCTAACATGAACATTAATTCCTGAAGAGCACAAGTATTTGCTTTTAACTTATTGATCAGAGGTCACCAGAGACATTAATGAAGATCCCAGGCTTGTATTTTAGCTCAAATTCAGCCTTACGTCAATATTAAGTCAGCCCCGAATTTTGCTTTTTTTATTTTGATGGTTATACTCACATTCTTGTCAAAGTGTGGAATTATTTATATTTATGTGTACTTTATAAGATAAATTATATAATTTTTGAGAAAATCACAGTGATTTGGAAAAATATATGCATCAGTAGAATCCACATTTTCCTGACAGACCATATCTGTAAATTGGATACTTCCCCCCTTATTACAGTGTTTCTTCAAATATCATCTAAAGGTTTTATATGAGGGAAGAGGGTTATTACCGCCCAACAGAGGAGATACATCAGACCTGTCAAGACATTCACAAAGCAACTCTTTATATTAATACTGTATGTATGCTTGGTCTGTGCTTTGCACCAGAGATAACCAGGAAGACGTGATGGGGTGAATAAGAATAAGGTTCCCAAAGGGTCAGGAAGGAGGAAGGAGACAGCACTTTTTGTAGTAAGCGCGAAATGCAAATTGTGCCTAGGAAACACAAAGTAGAAGCAAAGAATGGGAAAAATTAGATACTGATGCCTGATGTGAGGAAAAGGAAAAGATGTCTTAGGGACTTGCAGGTGGCAAAACAGAAACACTGAAAAGATGATACCACAGCTCAGGAGTGTACAGGAGGGCAGGTTTCCAAGCAGAGGAAGCTTAGAGGAGAGTAAGGAAAACAAAATAGAAGTTGAACAGGGAGACAGAAACAGATAGGGAAAAAAAGTGTGGGAATCACAGGGGAGAAAGAAGAGAGTAAAAATAATGGTGACAAATGGCCAATCAGTATCAGCAGAATCATGAATCACAGGAGCTGTAAATTGGTGTGGTACCAAATCTATCAGGTGATTGCACAATCAGTAAGCATCTCAATAAAAGTACTGCAGGAGATCAGTATGCCAGAGGAGCCAGGTTCATCTTTTACATGACTCCAGTGAACTTCCTAGATTTGTACTAGGGATGAAATGAGCCCCAGGAGATAAGCTGCTCAGGAGATTTCAGATCAATAAGCAACAGGATGGATAATTGATATGGCAGTTAATAAATGGGGATTTTATGGTAATAACAATGATCTCTAGGTAATGAAATCATCTGCATGGCAGCAAATCAACAGCAGCAGATGACTGTAGCAAACCACAATGGATTATCTTAGAATGAAATATAAGAAAAATCATATTCCTTTCAAATTCTATCAGCCACAAACAATTAAAATGACCCCAGTTAGAAACTGGACACAGATGTTAAAAACAAATTAAATGGCAGGGTAATTAAAAACAAGTGGATGCAGCAGTTGCCAGGTTATCAAAAGTGACAGGCTGGACAAATGGTGTAATATGAAACTTGAACAGTTCAAAACAAGGGGGAGGTCAGGAGAAGAGCAAGGGATGTGGCACAGCGCATCCTGAAGAAGAGCCAAGCCCACAGCAGAGTGTACCGTGCACACATCCTACAGGCTCATGTGCCGAGGGCTGTGGGAAAAAGGTAACTTCATTGCCTTGCAAACTGACAAAAAACAGGTTGGGACAATATTTTTTGATCATGTCTATAACAGCAGAGACTGATGACTGCTTCCAAGTCACTTTGTTGGGTGCCAGAAGTCCCCAGGTGCGTGTGCAAAGGTAAGGGGTTTTGGTGACTCCCTGGCAGGGGTGATGCGGTATTTGGCCCAGAAGGATTGCCAGGGTGGGTGACGGGGCTGGCAAGGGCCTGGGGTTATTCTGCAGCTCCCCCTGCAATGCTCCCATCCAGCTGGGTGCGGGATGCCACACAGTGCCGCCACTGCCAAACCTAAAATAATTTCTGGGAGGGTGGAGAAAGCATTGATCTCCTCCCTCCCTTTTTCACTGAATAAAGCCACTACTAGGGCAGCTTTAATAACATGTTGTTCCCAGTTAATGATTTTACAAAGAGTATTTTCTGAGATCCTTGTGCTCTACTTCCTCAGCATGGCCAACAGTGAAAACATATGAATATATTCTTACGTAAAAGCGCGGTTGTCCCCCGTGCAGCTCCCAGGGTACCAGTTTTCAGGCTGCAGGATGCCACCGCAGGGAGGTGCAGATGGTCTCTGAGGGCAGTGGATGCTCTCAGCACCAGCCCTGGCTCCAGGCTGAAGCTGCCTGCGTGTACCCTTGGTTGCAGCAAAAGCAACCATCCTGCAGTACCCTCCTCTCTACAATGGAGTCAGGGTGTCATTTCCAGCTTCCTGTAAACGTGCCCAGTCACCAACTTACTGACAACTCTGAGAGACACTTTAATTGCTCAAGTTAGTTCTATTCCTGTGTGGGATGGAAAGCCATTCCTAACTTTCTTCTTCATCCCAGTGATTGCTGAAGAACATCAAAATGCTGTCAGCAGCAGCCATCAGTGTCAAAATATCTCAAGGTAAAAAGAATAACCTGAGATTTGGAAGATGAAAGTTACCTTTGCGTCATTCAGAGCAGGGATTTGCTGAAAGTTTTGCTATCATTTCAATCAGGACAGTACCCTCACCATGTGGGCAAGGGTGAGTATCGAACCTGTATTTTCGACTGTCATCAAAATTCAAGTCACAAAGGGACTGGGTAAAAGAGAGGGAGCTATACCTTATCTTCTGGCTAATACATTACTCCAATTGCAACTGATTCATAAAATGAAATAAATTATTTAAAGCTACTTGCAGTGTTTTATACTGAATTAAATGTTCAAGTTGTTCCTTTTTGAGATGACAGAGAGGGAATGGTCAAGGCTTGGGGGGCCCAGGTGGGAGAAGGGGAGAAAGAACCACAAATATCTAGTGTTAGTTTGATCCAAAGAGTGTTTTCCAAGGTAGCAGGCAAACTGAAACATTGATTTGCATTTTCCTGTGTATATGATTTTCTTCCAAAACACAGGCTGAAATTGATAACCATATTGATACAATGTGTAAAAATATTTTTATACAATGGAGGGCCTAGCATTTTAATTAAAAATAGAAACATCTCTCACACTGGACATTTTTCCAAGGCTAACTACTTTTTGAAGGGATCATTTTTCATTCACATATTTTTTCTCACTCTAGTAATTCCCAAGGAGCAGTTCTGGATTTCTTTCAGCTTTTTCATCATCTGAACCCAGAAATAAGCTCCTATCAGCTAAGGAAACACAGACCAGGTCACCGGTGTGCTGCAGGGTTTCCCACTTTTGGTGTGCTCCTGTTGCAGACCCTGCAGGTCACCGGCTGCCTCTGCTGCTGTCCATGTGTGTGCAGTGCATGTTCTCTGCCCCCAGCTGTGGGGTATTTGTGGCTGCAGGCAGTCAGGTGCTTATCATGATGCAGAGCCATGGTCCTCCAGAAATTCAGATTGGGACTGAAAAACAGGAAAAGAGGGCAGCCAGATGGTGGATGCCAGGGTCTGCTCCCATCCCAGAGTGTGGTTCAGCTGCCCTAGGGTCCTGGCTCTGAGAGCTGGTTGATACCTCCTGGTTTAGGGGTTTTAAACACAGACTGTGAGTAACAGAATATATTAGTAAAGATAATTTTTAAAGTATTTTATACACAGTCCCTGTATTTCAGTCTTTTTTCCACTATTACTGCAGTCCACTCCTCCTGTGGGCAGGTCTCACTGCTGCGCTCACACCTTCATCATCTGCTCCACAGAAAACTTCCCAGATCCCAAATATCCCAGTTTAACTGGGCATTGCCTGTATAGAGCATTGCCTTGATGGAAGGCAATATACAAGCAGTACTATCTGGAAGAAATAAAGGCAAATAAACTGTTCACAGGAGCAATGAAGGAACCTTTAACTCAAATCTGAAGAAAACTCCAGCAAAAGCATATCAAGGATGGGTCTGTCCTTGCCATAATAGCACACTGTATTTCACAAAGACAGCAAAGAAACAAAGCTGACAGGCTAAATATTTCTCTGGTATCTTTAGTAGCTCAGAGCCTGATGGTACGTTTTGATTTCAGATCCCTAGAACACACATAGACTCTCTGCCAATTGATTTTGGAATGATAAAGGGAGAAGAATTGGGCAGTTTAGGTGCTTACATTTAAGAGAATATCAGAATTGTTAGAACAAAAAAAAAATCAGAAGTTTTAGTCTGGTAGGACCCTCTGATAGGTTAAGTTTAAGAGTCAAGCCTGAAAAGACTGTTTTTGAAACTTTTAATATTCAGGTGTGACCTTCAAACTTGTCCAGTGGTAGCTAGACTTTGTTCCCACTGAACTCAGTAGAAATAATCTTGTTGTGTAAGGCACTTCTAAAAACCTGTTACCCCCTTGCTGCTTTCCCAATAAAACCAAGAAAATTTAAAGTTTTAAAGTTTGTTCCCATTTAATTTAATAGGAAAGGATGACCTTTTTGGAAGCAACCTAAAGAATCCACAGTAGATGCACAATTCTACAGGGCTTCCTGTAAAATTTCATAAGCAAGACTGCCATTGTTTATTTAATTAAATCCTACAGCTCTGTTCTATATGGATATAAAGCACTACAACAAATCCCAGACACCACAGCTGAGAGTAATTTCCTCAGATAAAGGCTGCCTTTTCTGGATTTCTTTTGAAAGCTTAAGAATCACAGACACCATTAATGCTGAAAGAAGGCTGTTGATAATCTCGGAAAGGGATTCACATAAATCTAGTGGTGAGTGCAGTCATGTTGTTCTCCAAATCATACAGCTTTTCCTTCCTTATGTGACAGATACCCCACACCAGGCAATGGTAATGGGAAAGAAGGATTAAAATCTCGTTTGGTCCTCCTTTGCTATTAAATCCATTCCTGTAGCTCTCACTGAATTGACAAATATTAGAATCTTGCATAATGTAGAATCCTAATAGTTTCAGCTCCATTTGTTCAATCTGTGTTCTGTTTCTAGGACTGATATGTACAACAAAGAGGGAATAAAACTAATTATTAATAAATGGGCTCTTATTATTTGGTCTGGTGGAGTCCATTTGGTTGAATCTGATCATTTTGAAAATGCCAAGTGCAATTTTTTGCATCTGAAGTGATAAAAGGAATATCTTAAAAAAACTGGTATTAGAAGAAAAGTAAAAATACCATACTAGGAACATACAGAAAACTACAGTATTTTCTTATTATTTGTTTGTATTACACTTGTAACTGTAGATTCAGCCAAGTTCAAGATGACATTGTAGGCTGTTCAAAAACACAGACAATTGTTCAAGTTCATCTGGTCTTAGTAGAGAAGATGACTAAATACAGGGCATGTAAATCAGGTGCAGAAATTTGATCAAGTATGCCTACAATCCCACAACAGATTACCAGTGTTGTGAATAATACACCACAGGTTTTGTGAGTTTGAGTCAAGGGTCTTCCCAGAATAAATGGTTTCCATTTTTGCTTTAATGTGCCTCTTTGTTGTTGGGATTTCTCCCCAACCCCCCCACCCCCCCATCTTCTCTTGTGTCAAGTTATGTCTGTGCTTTTTTTCTCATGTAAATATCTGCTTCTGCCTCCTATATAGTTACAGCCTTTACACCTATCTTTCAAGGGAGAGTTGCTTTCACACCTCAGTGAAACACAGGTGTCTTTGTCTTTGGGTGCCATATTTAAGCATTAATCTTTAGTTTGAATATAACAGCTTCTTAAATTATACATGCATTAATAGCAAGCAAGCTCCTCAACTAAAACCTGAAGACATGAATGAAGGAGTAGTAGCTGGCAGACAAAAATGCTTTAAGATGAAGACCCAGTAAATTCCCTACACACACACACACACACAAGTACTAATAAAAATAATATTAATACTACTACTAATAATATTTATAACAACAACAACTTGGCTGAACATAAAGTTTTCTCATTTATGATTCAGAACTCAGTCAATGAATGAATGATGCAGACATAAAAAGGCAAATCTCAGAGGAAGGATCTTGATAGGACTTACAGCCATGCTTAGAGGCTGTGCATCTGTGGTACACCAGAGGATTTAAACCTTCATAAAAATTTTTGTGAGACTGAGGTCTTATTATGCAAGTTTGTGATTAGTGAGTTATTTATAGACGTTAAAAAGTCGGAGATTAACAATTAGATATACTATTTCTGTTCATACTAAACAATTAGGATTGTTTTGCAAAGCTACATAATGTTTTAATGTGTCTTTAAATCCTTCGAGAAACATCAAAATACTATATGTTATTCCTTGATGAATTCAACCTGGTTCTAAATCTCCAGTCAGCTGGAGGGACTATTCCAGGGATAAATTTCAGGCCATCTTTCTTTTATGAAAAATTAAGCTCAAAATGCTTCACTGTCAGAGAAACACTGGAAAACTCCTTTACTGATAAACCATTCACATTATTAGGGTCCACTACAATAAAGCTTTTAAGTACAGGCTCGTCTCTTGTAGGACTTCAACATACACTTCAATCAACACTTGAAGCTGATTATATGGTTATGTGATTTCTTAAAGAAGAATGTTTTCCTGAATAAGAATTTATAAAAGGACAAAAGAAATGCAGATGCAGATTTCTTAAATGTAGCTTTCTTGTTATGTCAATAGAATAAATATATTCTAACCGAATTGTTGATTAGCAACACAGTGCTGCAAAAGTGGAATGTGAACAAATCAGCTTTACTGTTTGAAGGGATCTGTCCATCTTTCTGTAGACAATTTATATAATTTTTATATTAAATTTAGGCACCAAACTAATGGAAATATTAAGTACCTGTGTGATATTTGCAGAATCCATGTATGAGCTATGAATACTAGTTGACATTATGCAGTACTACTATCCATATTTCTGCGTGATTAATACCACCCTCTAGATTTGTATGGACTTATCTACATTAGCTGCAATTATCTTTGCAAACTTTTTACTGGTGGGGAACATCTCAAGAAACTGAATGAGGCAAAAGAAGGAGCCCATCCTCATTCAGTGCAAATACAAAAGCTAAGAAAAATACTAGAACAAGTAAATAGAAGCTATTGAAGCATCTGCAATGCAATAAAGTGATAAAAATAATTACTATGAATTTCTGAAGACACATAGTGCCCAAGAAGTCACATTTATTTTGGCAAAGTAACTGTCCTATTTGAGAGAAAGGCAGTTGTGACATATCTGTACTTAGTAAGGCTTTTGATATAACCTGCGTGACAGTCCTGCAAACAAATTGAGCAAATATTGTCTAGATGGAATAGGATGCGTTAATGGGTAGTTCAACCACTCTACTTATTAAATAGCCAGCTCTGGGTCTCTGTCAAAATGCCAGTGAATTTCTTTTGGGATTCCACAAGTGGTTTATTCTGTTTTGGTATGTATTTTGTTCTTTGAATTATATTTTCAGATTGCATCACACTGCAGAGGGGGAAGAAATGTAATGTTCCTTTTGGAGAATTGAGTCTGACTGTCTTTATAAACTAGAGATATTTTTCTAACTCAATAGGCTGAACAAAGTGCTGCATGTAGGAAATAGAAACATGTAGAAATATCCAACAGGGAAATGTGGCATGGCAGCATTACTTTAGAAAAGAGCAGGGTTGTGCTATTGAAGCATTGAATGGGTATGATTCAGGAATACGAAACTGTTGCAAAAGAAGCCAGATCTTGTTCTTGCATATGTTAATGGTCAGTGTTGTATGGAAGATAAAAGAAAGCATTATTTTATGTTGCAGCTGAATGTGTAGTCTGATGTCTAGTTCTGAATGTCATACTTCAGGTAAGAGGGATTTGAATCAGAGATACGCTAGGAAAGAGACACAGACATCACATGAGGTTTAATAATTCCAAGGAGAAACAGAATGAACTGGGTTTGTTTAGCTGAAGAAGAAGAGTCAAAGCAGACCATCAGATCAGTCATCATGGAGACAAAGATCAAAGCTAGGCAGGACTCAGCTGATGGTTGCTCCACATGGCAATACCTGGCTCATCAGTTACTTGTATTTACTGGTCAACCAGTTGCTATGCATGTTGGTCTAGGGCAGCTCTAGCATGGCCCTCTTGTTTGGTGATGGCACCCCAGAGAAGAGGGAGGTGGGAGAGAACCAGGGGAACCAAGCCACTTCAGGGTGAAGGATGAAACCTCAGAGGGTCATGCCCAAACACCTAGGCTTCAGGGTTTCACACAGTTCTTCCCATCCAAAACCCCCAAATTCTCTGATGTGGCCCAAGGGGCTGGCGTCGGGCTCCCTGCCTGTGGGAAAGGGAGTTGCTCGTGGCAATAAGCAGTGCCACAGGCTGGTACTGGAAGGCTGAAACAGCCTTAGCAGCACAGAAAGTGGCAAAAGATTTCCATTCTCTGACCCACTTTAGTAAAAAGCTGTGGTCCAGCTGGCAAGAAATGCATTTGTGATTAAAAAGAGTGCTATCTTTACAGAAAATTGCTAATTCTATTTCTCAGAATTCAAACATATTAGAGGAGTTGAATTCCTGGTTTTGTGACGATGAGAATATTGAATCTCTGCTAAGGGAGATCAAAGAAACAACTAAGTCTAACAACAGAATGATACAAGAAAACCACTGCATGTGTAGAAACAGGCTAATTATTATAGCAGAAAATTGTTTAGAGAAGCACTGTCTCAGCAGCTTAAATAATCACTTTGGAACAACTAGCATCAGAGTATGTGAGAGGTAATTCTTCTTTCCAAAATGACACAGAGACATTGATTCAAGAAGCAATTACAGCTGAAATCAACAGTTTGCTTGAATTTGGGGGCAGAAAAAGATAAGGTAAACTATATCACTGGTTGTAATTCTAGTCCTGCACACAGGGAGGCAAAAAGGGAGGAAAATAATTGTAACAGACAAAATACAAAACAATAGTTAGCTATATTCTTGAGACTTACTGTGGGAATTGCACAAGCAGAAAGTCTAGATTTAGGGAAGATGCATACTTAATTTCCAGGGAAAAGCATAGGAGAAGATAAAAAATATTAGAAATCTTTCAGAAAGCCTTGAAAAACTAGGCACAGGATTGTACTTAGTTAAAAAAATTCAGAAATACAGAGTAGGAAGGGCCACAAAGAAGGAGCAGAAACAGTAGTAAAGTATAGGAGAAAAGCAGGAAAGGTAGGGAGGAATTTGTAGAGAAGACACTGAAAGTGATGAAACAATTACAAAATAATTTAATATATGAGAAACTGATAGCCTGAGGGAGAGTAGGTGAGTCTTATGAACTAGTAAAGAGTAACAGATGCAGTGGAGAGGGTGAAGCATAACAAAGAAGCTAATTATTTTTTTACATCAATCTTTACATCACATTATGTGGAGGAATGTCTTCCATTAACTCCTTTTCTTAGGAAATTAAGTTAGTGTTATTACAGTTTTAGGCATCAATAAAGAAGGTGCCAAAACAAACTTATGTAGAGAAGAACTTGTCACCACACCATAAAATATACGCACAAAAATTTTTAAATAAGTTTTAAGTGGTTCATCTATAAGTAAAATTTGCCAGACAACCATTTGAATCATCTACATTTTTTATTTGAATCAAATTAAAGTATGTCATTTGTATATGTGTCTCCTTAGAAACTAATACAGCCCTGTGAAATTTTACACATAAACTAATATCTCTGTATTCCTTTACATACTTTAGGTAAAACATCAATTACTTTTTTACTTGCTCTAAGTAGAGTAAAACATATTGCCAGGGTTGCTGAGAAAACAAAAAATTTCCTTGAGAAACATTTTGAATAAAAATTTGTACTTTGTGGAATTTCACTGTGTATATCTTCAAGGTTTTGCCCACACAACTTGGGAGGGAGGAATTTTTTTAATAGAAATACAAAGTTTTCAACAAAACCTGTAAAAGTCTCAATCTCTGTATCCCCCTGAATAATCTTGTATTCTACCAAAAAGCAACTTCGAATTTAAAAAAATACCAGTAAACATTTCTATTACATTTGTTATTTCCTTGTCAATACAAAATAACCGACACATTTTTTAACACATAATATATTTCTGTAAACACAGAAAGTTAAGCTGGTGTTTGTTATATGTATCGGCTCATAGAGGTCCTTCACAGGCAAATTAAATTCATGGAAGTACTCCAATTGATCTTAATTCACTATGAAACAAGGCTTGCTAATAGGTGTTAAAAATATATTCCTTTTTAAGCTTTTCCATTCCCATGATAGGGCTAGAATTTTGATTCTGCATTTCCTAATTGAGGAGTCTCATGCATAAACTTGAGCACTAAATATGCTGGGGCTGGGATGTTCTGAAGGGAATTTAACCACTCAAAGTTGTTATCATAGATAGTGTAGGTATAAAAGAATGAAAAAAACCCCTGATTCACAGCTAAAAATCAGATTGCCCTATAAAATATCAATATATTTTAAAGTGTGCAATCCATAGTTTTGCTTTCAGAAATTAAAACATCAGAGTTCCCAGACTTCTTTTTCATGATACCCTACTTACTTGAGACTAGACCTCTTGCACTACATGTCTTTTCCATGAATCTCAAGGAATCTCAAGGAATCAAGTGGATGTAATTCAGTGATCATAATTTTGACAGTTTTCCTTTATCAAAGGCTTTTCTACAATAGAAAGTGTATCTGGGTCATATTATATAAAACTGATTCCTGTATTAAATCGCTAATAAAAAGTACTAAATCTTTGTTCTAGTCTGGTGTTTCTAACAGGCAATTTACAATTTACTGGAATGTAGTGATAACACCAATTTTAGGTTTGGCAGAAGACTAGCTATAATGGTAAGAAAATCCTTCACATGACAGCAGAATTACCAGTTTCCTTTAAAAACTTGGATCTGTATAAATAAATCTTCATATCACTGTGCAAAAAAGAGCAGTTTAACATCCAAAAATGTATGATCACAATGGAATGAATATATTTCCATTTTCTTACCAACACAAATACTTGAAGAAAATTGTTTTAGGTTAAATTACACCTCTTTTGAAACTGAAAACCAAAGTTTCATGTTAATATTTTTTAATGCTATGATTTTAAATTTGGCAAATTTAGTCTTAAAATATGAAATTAAAAATCAGAATGTTTCACTTTTAAAATGTAGGAACAAATAGTTCCATACTAGGTCATACAAGTATATTTTATTTGCATACTTCTGTTTGATTTAAAATGCTCCTTTAGGTGAGCAGACCATTGAAATAAAAATTTTCACCTAGAATTACTACTGCAGTGATGAAAACTTTTACATAGAATAATTTTTTAATAAATGCTCATGAAGCTGGTCAAGTGCTTCCATATAATGATTAAGTGATGATATACATGGGTATTTTCCTAGTGCAGGAATTTCAGTGATGATTTTTCCACCTCAAAAGTCATAACATTTTAAAACAACTGAAGTATAATTGCACTAAACAAACTGCAGATGTTTGCATGCAATTTTTTCGAACAAATGCAGTGTAATGGCTATAATTAAATTCAATGCAAAGTAAATTGGAGATAAAAATCAATAAGCGACTCTGAAATCTCGTCACTTATTGATTCATGAGCCATTCATCTCCTTCTGCATTCCACATCAAAAGCAATTATCAGTTAATGAAATCAAACAGATGCAAATCAGAAACAGGAAAAATTAATAACAGTGCCCCAAAACTGGTGCAAATATATTTCTCTACAATCTCCACTAATTAGCTTAGTCAGAAAAAATGTGGCCTTGTTGTGACTAGCTCAAGTTCGGAATTTTTTTATTAAATGTTTGGAGGTTTTTTCCCTGTTTAAGAAAAAGTTAAGTTGCTCAACCAAAGCTTCCTTTTTCAAGCCAGGGAGACTTCAATTAACCATTCCTTAAGAAAGACCTCTCTATCCTATGACTGATTTTCTGGCAAAGGTAGTAGAAATGTATAACTCTCAACCAGAGCAGCTGCTCTGGTTACCTCTGTCCTTCCTGTGAGGGTGCAGGGAAATGGGGGTAGTGTCAGGTTAGCAAGCCGCTAGCAGAGCCTCTTTCTCCTGTCTTGATTTGCAACGGGAACATTTTTCTGAAGTCTTGTACCTGATTAGAAACACCCAGGGCCAGTGGTGGCAGATGCAGGTCGTAGTCCTGGTAGCACTGGCAGCCCTTCTGCCCGATGCCGCGGGAAGGGCTGGGACCTGGCTGGAGGCCCTGAGCCAGTCTGTACCAGTGCTGGTTCGTGCTGGAGCCATGCAGCTGCTGGCTGCTCTTTGCGGTTTGCTCATTGAAAGCTAAGTGTGTCCCACAGGGTCAAATTCTGTCTTGCTCTGTAGGAGACAGGATTGTAAGAAACTAAGCAATAGGTGATAAAATGTCAGATGAAATTCAGTGTAAATAAATATAAAATGAAGCACAGGAGAAAGAGGGAATGCAATAATGTAGTCTGTCTGAAAAGGAAAAAAAGTGATAACATCTTCTCCCAGGAGGAATATAATGACTTCTCTGTTTCTGTGCACATGGTATGGCCCAAGACTGTTAGTGGGAAGTAAGCATATTTGTGGTCCCAGCCAAAACTCCTGAAATGCAATGGAAAATGGATGCTTTCTGCTGCTTTGGTGTGGGGTTGCAGACTTAGTCTGCACTCCTCACACAGTACCTCACTTCCATAGCAGAGACCCTGAGTCTGTGTTTGACTGGGGAGATACCTGAGTGTCCACCCAGTGCTTGTTGCCCTTCTTGGTCAGGACAGCAGGTCTGTGGGCTTGCCACCACATTCAGCAGGGCATGCAAATTGTTGTTATATGTATACTTATGTGTATATCCATATGTATAGGTATATAAGTACTATTATAATGTACAATGTATTCCAGGTATAAACACAGAGCCAATATTACTTACCTAGTTATGATTGTGTTTCAAAACTTGTGTCTTTTGCAGACAGAAATACATTAAGGCAAGGAACCAAATGTATGTGCAGCCAAAATGAATTCAGTGATAATATTTACATATCTTTTCTAGGGTTTATGGAATCTAATAATGAGTTGTTACTGCAATTAAAAAAACAAACTGTGCAAACCTTCAACATGATGAAACTTTTAAGCATCTTTAAACTTGGAAGTAAAGCATTTTTTATGTATCATTGCATGCATCCTGAATCAGAAAGAGGGAACTTAACCCTGACATTTACAATATAGCCTTCAGATAGTCCAGGTGTATGCATGACAAGAACAGGAAAGGAAAAGAAAAAGCTCACAGAAGTCTTCATCTTCGTTCCATATCAGCGTTTGCCTCTTCTCTAAACATATACAGAACATGGGTCCATTTTTGTTTCACATTTAAATCCCACATGGTTACTTTTTTTTTGAAAAAACAAACCAAAACCCACCCTGTAACTAGTCAGGTTCAGCTAGAATCTGTTATATAGTAGCATCAATTATTAGTAGTAGTACAGGTCAAAAAAAAATAGTCTAAATTTCAATCAATTTGAAAATCACAGCTTTAAAATTAATATCTGAAAGCTGGGTGTATGTCACATGAAGACTGCAATATAGTTTTAACTTGCATCAAAAGATAACGCTGCACATCACTGGCAGGTGTGTATTGCAGATATCATATTGTAGTGAAATCAAGAGCAAGAAAAAGAGAAGCTTATGGTGGGAGGCAGAGATTGGAGGGTGTACGCCTATCAACGACCCTGAAGTAAGATGTATAACTAGAGCTATTCCCTCTGGTCTAATTTAAAGATACAAGGCTACCTCTGCAAATGCCTCCACACAGGTAGCACTTTTGAAAAATAGATGCGTGTCATATAAATATCTACTGTGTACTTCCAGCTTGGCACGTGCATTTCTGGCCTTGGCTTCACAGCTGGTTATAGCACAGGAGTGCAGAAACACACAGAAAAGGGAGCTTTTCAGGGCATGCGGTGCATGACACAGGTTTGTAGGAAACATGTATCGAAATGCTAATGAAAATGTATCGTCACTGAAAACAATTGTAAATGCTTGTTAGAGACTGGAAAATAATATTCCAAGGCCATCTGCACTAGGAAACTCCCAGCCTTTGCCTATGTAAGTGGCTCTGTCGGTAACATTTTAAGACACTGTGCTCTGAAGTGGGGATTGTGTTTTTATCTGAGACATGAGACTATGTCATAAGCACCAAAGCATGAACAAAGTACATCTGCACAATCGAGAAATATAGCTGCCATTTACAGAGGCAAAAGTATAACGATTTTGTACACTGTTTGTATATACCAGCTCTCAAGAAACACAAAAGTCCAGCTGATTTTTAAGAGGGTCCATTTTGTGCCTGAGAAGCAAAGAGAAGGTAGGTGTGAGCGTATCTCCTTGGGACAGCTCCATGGAGTTTCCAGTTACAGCTCGCTGCAGTTAAATGAAGGAAAATGGCAAATCATATAGATGAGCTTCAATATCAGCTCCAGGACAAACCTGGTCAATCTGTCCTGGCTATGGGATCCTCAGACCTAAATCAAGGCAATAACTCAAATAGAATTTGAGAGTATTCAACATGTCACCCAGGGTGGGGATAAACAATGGGCGAAAATGTTACATTTCTGTTAATCTGGAGTAACTCCAGTGGAACTGACAGACAATCAGCCAAATATTTAATGCCCCGTGTATCTGAATAAAGCGAGGTACTATGTGTGATTGTATTTGTGCGTGTGGTGTTTTCAGAACAAGGTGATTACTGTTATCATCTCTGCTTCCAGACAAAAAGAATAGATCATTCTGTTAGGTTAGATGTCCAGAGCAAAATGATAAGCATACATGGGGATCAATGAGACTTTTGTTCAACTGAAGGGTTTTTTGGGTTGGTGGTTTTGGTTTGGGGTTTTTTTTGTTTGTTCTTTTTTTGTGTGTGTGTGTGTATGTGTGTGTGCCTTCAAAAAGTCACAGTCCTTAGAGAAAAACGAAAAGAGAAAACCAAGGTGACTGGATGGCAGTGGAGAGGTGAGGTAAGGCTCTGAGGAGTCCAGACTTCTAGACCTGGGGTTGTACTTGGTGTTGCTGTTGCATAGACCCCTCCTACCCTACAAAGGAGCACCCAGACCCAGACTGACCCTTCAGAGGGCAGCTGGGAGGAGATCTTCCTTCAGGAACTTATAAAGGACTGGCTGCCAAAATGCTTAAAAAGGAATCCCAGGAGAAGCCCTGTTACTGGCTTTGGTAACAGAAATGGAAGTGGGGAATCTCACATCCTCTCCCCCTGTCTCCCCTTAACCCTTCACCTGAGGTCTTTCCAACTACAAAACCTCAAACTGTGTCAAGTCCTTCTTTTAAAACCCGAGTTTAGCTGAATAACAAATATAGAATTGCTCTTTTTAGACAAGTAATGATTAGAAAGCTGTAAAAGAGAGAAAAAAAAGTTTTACGTACTCTGCCACCATTAACAAACACTTCACTGTCACCCAGACCTGTGACAAAAGTTTATAAAAATGTCCTTAAACATTTAACCGTTTTGCCAGGCATGGAATGCTATTGTCACCAACAGGTTTCAGGGGACAGCGAAACAGTTCATTATTGCAGCACTGAAACTGTCTGACCTGACTAGGCTAAACTGATGGATTCAAGCATCTATAAAAACCCTCAGAGTTCCAAAGACTAGAAATTTCCCCTTCCCCCACCCTGCACACAATTACTTTTTTTTTTTTTAAAGCTGGCATTTGATAAGTATATAAAAGAAAGTAAATTAATCTCTTTTTTCACTATTACGCTTTACCTTTATAAAATAAAAAAATAGTAAAAATCCAGCACATGACAGTACTTCACATGAGAAATACCTGCTTAGTTTCTTGAGCTCATGCTAATAATATCTAATTAAGGCCTTGACTTCAGCAAGATTTATAAAAAATACGTCAGACGTATAGTTGTCCATCATACAGACTTTAACACATTCTTGTGAAACATCTGGCATTGGTCAGACCTGGAGACAGGCTACGGGCCAGACACATCGCTGATCTGATCTGGTCTGGCAATTCCTCTGTTAACTACACTATCTTTTTGATATAGTTGACCAGTAAGTATTTCACAATATTTGGTCTCCAAGGCAAAAGATATCTCCAGTGGAGGAAGCAGCTGCCCCTCCCCTTGGTTCCTTTTCCCTTTTCCACATGCTCTGAGCCAACAGCTTGTCCAGAAAGAGAGGTGTTAGATTTAACTGACAAGCCAGCAGGGACAGGAGTACATTTCTTGTGAAATTCAGAAGTTTTTGCTCAGTGTTTCTGATACATTTTAAATCTTCCCCTGTATGCATCAGTAACTAACGTAAACTCATTTTTACCATCTTCATGCTGCAAGTTGTGACCTCTGTAAATTGTTCTGTTTCTTAATGCCTTTATTGCAGATTTCATATTTAAAAATAAATCATTCAGAACATATGTTTGATTACAGAATTACAGAAATAAGTTGATTAAATGTTGCACAGTTTATTAATCCTTCGGAACATTTACACCACATCATGATCCAATGTTTAAAAGTGTGATTCTAGAACAGTACTCAGAAATGAATACTTTAGGTTTGAGAGTTAATAAATGCAAGGAGTAGGATTTGTGTTACCTAACTTTGGTAAAGCTCAATCCAGGTTAGTCATCCAGGTTTTATCTCTAAGACAGTCATCACTTTTTATTGACTGTAGAAGTAACCTAGAAAATCACGTTAGATCAAGCTAACTCTTGGACTGCAAGAGTAAAGGGACATGAACTGCTCTGAAAGGGATTTGCGTGCACAGTATTAGTCATAAAACGGAGACCCAAAGAAACAATCTCGTATTGTTGTTAATTACACAAATCAAGGTTATCAACAGAGGCTGTTGAGCTTAATCCTCAGCTGGCTTGTGGGCATCAGTGGGGCTCTGATGATTTCTGGCATTTTTTGCTTTACGTGTATCACTGTTCAATCTTGATTCAGCAAGGGGCTTAGACCTGTGGCTGAGCTTAGTCATTAATGTAGCTAGTTTAGGGCAAGGTGCTTGAGTCTCTGAAGTTAGGTACCTGTTTAAGTACTCCATTGAACTGGAGCCATATACAGACTTGCACACTATGAAATAGTTTGTTTCCACTTGATCTGAAGAAGCCTTAAACAAAAAAGGAAATGAACAGGACAGGCAAGTTCAGTGATTGAATAGTTGATTAAAAAGTTTTACAATTTGAAAGAGTAAGTATGCCATAACTCCTAAGTAGGGACTTTCTCTCGATGACAAGATGAGACTTACTGTTCTCCCTGCAAAAAAAAAAAAAACAACCCTAGTGAAATGGCTGAAATTGTCTTAACTGAAGATGAGGTAATCAAGATACAACAGGTAAGGAGACAGGAAAATCAACCCCAGCAGAAACCTATCTGCAAAAGACCAGGGAGAAAGGCCTGTAGCCACCAGAAATTCAAAGACTTTTACAGGCACATTAAAAACGTTTAAGAGAAAGAATTGAATAGGTAGATGATGAATTATTGATTGTTTCAAATTCGTTGCCTGTCAAGTTATTGTGTGCTGAGACATTTCTCTTGCTTACAATTTAGGACACTGTATTGAGAAGATAGAGGAAGCTAAACATGGGAATGTGGTGCAAATACATTAGTAATTGCTTAGATATGCTCTAGGCTCAGTGTTTTTAGATGGAGTGAGTGCAGAATTTGGCATTGTGTCTGTATGTTATTTTACTTTTTCAAAAGAGAAGATGAATACTTAAACGTTTCGAAAGCCAGTACATATAAAAATATTTACATACATGTTCATAACCTACCACTTAGAACTGTAAATAGCCAGAAACTGGCAGTCTGCCACTCTGATGATTAATACAAGAAACAAATTAATAGTTGTCCCAGGGCATCCAGCAGTTATCTTTTTCTTTTCTTCTATTCTTGTTTTTGTCTTTTTATGTCTGTTGTGTGTAGCTTTAGATCTATTCAACTATCCAAAGTCCTTTTCTCCTTTAATTCCTCAAAAACCTTGAAAAAGTAAATTAACTAAATAATAGAGTTCACACAGGCAGGTGCTTCTGTTGAAAAAGCTGAGCTTTGGATGACAAATTAATTTCAAAATAAATTTAAACCAAGCTTATTATTGTCTCCATGTAGCAGTTTGTAAAAAATGGAGACTATATAATGACATGGCTACAATTAAAAAACATGGAGCCTCGCCTCTTCTCTCTTCTCTTCATATTGTAGGGGACGGGAAATAGGAAAGATTGTCATTTCACCTGTTCCATCTGTCTGTTACAGACTTTTACTCTACAACTAACCTTCAAATACATTTTAATTTCTGATTTTAATCCTACACTAATAAGAGAGAACCCTAGTCAAAACTCAGGATCAGAACAACTTCAAGAGTTGTGAGGTATGGAAAATAATTGTCACATTTGGCCTCTTGTGTTATATAATGGGATCAACCAGATTTCCTAAGCTCATGGAAAGTATAGAATTTAGATGAAGTTTTTGTGATTTGATCCCAGCCTCTTATATAAGTACTAACTCCTGCCAAGCTACCATAAGTATCCCCATTTAGGAAGTAAAATATCAACCTTTAACTTTTAGAGGCCTCCCTATTCAACTTCCTATTGGTAGGACGTTCTACTCTTAGGATATTTTCTATTGCAGACATGCAAAAATAATATTTTGTAGCACTGAGTTCCTCTCCTTTATAATCAGCTTTCCTCAGAATAATCGTCCTGTTCCAGAGGGGCTACAAAACAGAATATATAAAACTTAAGAGGAAAGTAACTAGATTATAATTTGATTAAACTCAGAATAGACTCTAATTTTCCCTCCATACTTAACAAAAAGCAAGCTCTTTAGTATCAAAAGCCCTGTTAAAAAGGCATTCTAGGTATGCCATATGAAAATGAATTTAATGTTAAAAAAATTAGAACAACTTAATTATCTTTAACACATCAGCTGTCAGAACTGTTGTTGGTATGCCTAACCCTTAATTAGCAATGAGTTATGATTGATTAATGGACACAAAAGAGGTTTAATCTTATGCTATGTAAAGTTTATTAAAAAAAAAATTGAAAGGGGCCTGTACTTTCACAGACTAGTTAACCTTTCAGAGACACAGCTTTCATTTTTATGTCCTCAGAGGTCAAAGGACGTCCCAGCTGCTTTTACAGCAGAGCTCTTCATTTAGACAGCCAACAAGAACCAAAGATTAGGGGAAAGTTTTATTGGAACCTAGTAATTAACAAACTCTGCATATGCATTCTCATTAAGTCTAAATTAATGTGTTGCTGAGTCACATTGCCATAATTAACATTGGATAAAATTTCAAATGCTTTTAGAATTCTGCTTTTATTTTTTCTTGCTCTTTCCTCTGGAGTTAGCTTTCTGAATCATGCATTTTTTTTCATAGTTTCTGGACTGCAAATTACAATATAAATTCCCACATAAACCTAAATTTAAGCGTTAAGCCACTGATGTTAGTAGGGTGTGCTGCTGAGCCATTTGCCCTGGTCTGGCAGTATTTATTCTTCAAGGCCAGAAGAGGATTTAGGAGGACAGCATCAGAGGTGGTCCGTCTGCCTCAAAAAGGAGGTGGCAGCAAAAAAAGAGGGTGCACAAGTAGGTAGCAGAAATGAACAGAGACACTAATATAGCTTTTGTGTGAACAGAAAATGCCTAGGTTTTTCAGCAAGATATCAATGGCCTGGTAGAGTCAATCAAACTGAGTCTGCTAGACTCAGTTTAAGGATTTACAGACAATTTCATAAATGACTTTTCACATATAAATCCAGGGTAGCATCTTTTAAGATGTTCCAAAGAATTAATAAACAAAATGGGGATTTGCTGTACTTGAAAGTTCTTCTCATCGTTATCTGTAAGTGGAAGGGATCTACCTGTGAGGTGGAAGAAATGGGGGAATACTTAGCTTCTAGCTGCTAACTAAGGATATCCTTTGTTGATTTCATTATTGCAACCTATCATCAAAACAATTTTAAAAGCATCATCTAAACAAAAGATGAAAAACCCAAACGTTCAGCAAGGTAGCTTGCTTGGGTAAATAGGATGTTCTCAGTATGTGCAATGTCATACAGATAATATATCGTAAAATACATTGCAACTGCAGCATAAGTAAAAGATCAGACCAGTGAAAATATTAGAATATTGCTCATGACTTTGAATATTCATTGCTTCAGGCTTCTTATGACCCCAAATCTATGTGCTTAAAATTTTTGGCATAAAAAAGAGTCCTGGTGGAAAGTAAAACAATAAGAAGGACAAGTCAAATCTGTATAATTATGTATTGGTCCACTTTTATTCAACCATCTACCCTTTCACTGTCCCATCACTTAAGATAGCAAAGTGTTTGCTCCGTCCGTAAGATTTCATCACTTTTTTTCTTGGTTCAGTGAGTTGACATTTGATTACATGTTTTAATTACATGGCTAACTTCTGGAAATGCTGACAGGCAGAAAATTCAGAGGGAAAATATGTAGTGGGCACCAAAGGAACACTTTAAAAAGCTCCTAAGTGATTAGACCTCCTAAAATCTTTTTTGGGAAAGCAATTTAGGAAAGACTACAGAAAACACCGGACTGACTTAGAAGTCTGAGGTCCTCGGAAACTGATGGGAGCATTTCCCATAGAAAATTCTAAATTTGCTACAAACTCTTCAGAGTGCTTCCAGCACCCCCATTTGTCCTGACATCTCTGACAGGCAGCTGAAGGGACATGGTGGGGCCTCAGGATTTCAAGGCTTCAGAGGAACCAGGGACTTTGGGACCCCTAAGTATGAGACAGCATGATTAACATTTTGTTCTTCAACTGGGAATATTCTTCAAGGCCCAGGTGGTAGAAACATTAATTCCCTGATGTAAATATATTTTAATATATAAATTCTAAACAAAAAATTGCAGAAGGTGTCTCTGGGCGGTGCCATCACTCACACGGTTACCACAGAACTCTGCCTTATTTGTATTGGCGCTTTGTCAAAACTGGCTCATTTCCAGACCATTTTTTGACCTCTAATGGACAAATATTATTCAGTGGCAAGATATTTTATCACCATATTTCTGTGAGTAATTTCAAACTCATTTAGGCTGTGATAATACCATCCACTAGAGCCTAAGATCAAGTATTTTCATGTTTCCAAATGACTTAGGCAAGTTTGCAAAACTGTTTTTGTCTAATAATTTGGGAAATTTTGCACTAGATTTTCCTTTCCATTCTGATTCAGAGAGTTATGAAGAAAATTCTCCTGTCACTGATTTTCTGTGCATGACACAAATGGGGAAAGACATGGCCAGGAATCACACAAATCTGCTGAAATATGCCCAGCTCAATATGAGGAATTTTAAAGAAAAAGTATGAGTTTTGTGTTCTATTTTACTGTGGTTGTAAAAGAAAACTCCAAATGCTTTAACAAACATACCACAGAACAAAGTAAACAAAGCTAGTTGTTTTCTTCAATGAAATCAGACTGCATAAGAGGATACTATATTTATTTATAGCTATTAAAATATGGATAACAAACATGGACACACATCATCAATAAATCAATCAATCCTAAGTTGAAGGTGTTCTTAAGACCTCAAACTTTTTAAAAAAAATTTTAAAGTGGGCAAGATCTCAAATAAAGAAATAGAGCCATTATTTTTCACCTTGCATTTAGCTAGAAAGTGGTTACATTTACATGACAGACAACAAGGGTGGACACTAATTTTTTGTAGGACAAGAGAGGGAAGACTTAGTTTGTCTGACTTACAGAAAAGCTTAATAAACTCCAGCTTCTGTCTCTCAGAACTGTCATTTATTTATTTTTTAAGATGAAGAGTAAAAATAAGGAGGCTAAACAACATCATCCAAGCCATGTAGCCAAATTAGCATTTTTATAGGAAAGCAAAAACTTTCATCTTTGTTTTAAACCTGGTTTTCCCAGAGTTACGGGTTGTAACTATGGACATATGTGGAAAATAAATATGGCCAAATTCTGACCTCAGTTACACTTGTTCAGTCCCATTAAATTTAATAGTTCTCTATGGGTATAAGTGATGGCAGGGTCTGATTGTAACCGGATTCCTTGTCAGAGCTCCTCAGCTGGAGGGAGTGAAATAGGGAATGTCTAAAGTTTCCTGTGCTTGGTGAAAACTTTATGGAACAATTTTATGGAACAACGCATGTCTGAAAAAACAAATCCCACAGATCATTTATAATACATACCTCGCATGTGCTTGAGCATGTCATTCACTTCACTTCCATCCCCAGCCCTGCGGAGCCAAGGAGGAGGACCATCTTGGGAGCACTGATGTTTCTGTGTCGATGCTCAGGCATAGCCATTATTCAAGGAGTGTTGTAAAGTTATGTTTTGAAAGGCAATTTTTCCCTTTGTCAGAGCAGCTTCCACTGAGCAAATTACATCTCTATAAAGTGCATTAAGTTATGGACATCCTGTGGGATTTGGGATCGTTTCTCAAACCTAAGGTCTGGATAGTCAGTTGTTTCAGTGTGGGAGGAGACATGGATAATCATATCACCTCCAACCACTCTCTGACTTACATGGGCAGAAACTCCACATATATAAGCCACAGCATACTCCAGAAGACCTTTTCCCAATCCTCTGGAAGTGCAAGACAAAGTAAGGATACCCCACAGATGAGGCATAGGCTGAGCTGAATTACTGTCATAAATATGGAAACTTTCTCACAAATATTCGCACCTGATTGGTGTCAGGGGATCTCAATTGCAAGTTTTTGTCATCTGCACCTTCAATTCATTTTAACAGTGCAGATATTAGAAGGTACAGTTGTACAAGCAGAAAGTTTCCCCCCTCAGCAATTACAGTTGTGTACATTTGGGTGAGCTACTCCTAGAGCAGCAGCTTTGCCTGATGTTTCCTTCATACGCTTATTGGCTTGCTTGTCTTTGTTGAAGTCTGTGCAGCTGTATTGGTTCCGGTTTCTGGTTGGTAATTCTGGATGACATCTGATCCAGCTGGAGTCAGTCCTCCCTGTCAGCTTGAAAAATGACAGGAGAGAGTGGAGGCTCCCCACTGTCATTCAAGGAAAAACATGACATCTGCTCTTGTTTATACTCCTATTTCTGTTTGGTATTTGTAGACCCGTTGGTTTCTGCAAAATGTTGATGCTTTGTCTTCTAGTACAATTCTGGTACTGATCCCCCATTCCATATCTGACCTCATAATATGCATATTTTTAGTAGACATGGTTATGCAGTTGACCTACATAGCATGATATGCCATTTATGCATGATATAGGTGTATAGAGATGTTGAGGTGGTACAGTTATACCTTAATTAACCCTTTCAATTGGGCTAAGGTTGACTAGTCAATCCTTTCTATCCAGGTTGAATAAAAGCAAAAATGAAAATACAGGGTGTCCTTTACCAAATTTGGAAATATCTGAGATTTGTCCTGCTCCAGAAAGCATTGTAGGTTTTCAAAATCTTGTCTCTCAGAAGCTTAGAAGGTTATATCTCCCTGGCATATTTTCAGTACAGCAGCTGACAAATTAAGCCTTTGTTTACTCAGAAACAAGTATATATTTGCTTTGTTTTCTGCTACGCTAATATATATAAATTTCTTCTCATATTCTGTCATTCAATTTTTATTATTTTTCTCATTTCAGAAAAGGAATACTCAAACATATTC
Source organism: Phalacrocorax carbo (assembly GCF_963921805.1). Classification (NCBI taxonomy): domain Eukaryota; kingdom Metazoa; phylum Chordata; class Aves; order Suliformes; family Phalacrocoracidae; genus Phalacrocorax; species Phalacrocorax carbo. Next base: position 12,705,859 of record NC_087515.1, on the reverse strand, counting down.
GACATGTCCACAAGAAGAAAAGCAGTTTCTCTGAAACTTGATTCAAATCTGGACTTGTCTATGGGTGATTTTTCTACCTTGGTAAGCCCCTTAATTTCTTAGTTCTTTGCATGTAAATAAAGCTGACATATCTTTCCTTCTTTCACACTGTATCTTGTTTATTTAAAATCTCAGTGTCTATGAGTACATTTTATTGGGGATTTGTATGGTCCATGGCACAAGGGGATATGACATTGGCTATGACCTCTAGGCAGTCTTATAATACAGTACTTAGTAATAAATAAAATTTATACTAGTTGTTATAAACTATTCTAGGTTTTCATTACTGTACAGCTCAGGAGACCAACATGAAAACTGGAGCCTGCTGCAAAGCAATGTGCCAGAGAAAAAAGTTGTTGAGGCAAAGCTGGTATGTTGTTGAGAGGTGAATCTTTGAGTGTGTCAGTTTTTCCATTTTGGGAGGGGAGGTATTTCAGCTGTGCCATCATTGTTATCATTCCCATTAGAAGCCAAAGGACATTGGAGTAACTGTATAACTAAGAATATATATACATATTTAGTGCCCTGAACTAAATTAAAAGAGGATTATTTTTATGTCAGGTTATCCCAAGTCCTTTTGCATCTCTGTAAGGTTAATGTGGGCAGACTATCCAGTATCTTATCAGGCTGCTCGTATTGATACTTTGTTTGGTGGAGTCCCACTGCCAAAAGGTTGGATTTCACCCCACCGATTGTTTCTTTTTTTATTTTGGTGGGGTGTGCGTTCAATTTCTCTGTGGGTGTGCCTGTGTCATAAATTGCACCCTGTGCAGAAAAGCAGCACTCTCAGAGGTTGGATATAGCAATGGGAACATCAGAGAAAAGACATATGTAACACAGACACTGAAAGGATGTATAATTGGAAATAGGATGAAGAACAATAAGAAGAAAAGCAAATCGTGCATATGTGGAATACAGCCATAAAACTAATCTGAAAAGGTGGGGAGAAACATAAAATCAAGGGATAAGATACATTTGAGCCTCCTGAGTTCACTTATGCTTGGCTACTGGGGATCCTGAGCACCAAAAAAGAAGCAGGAGTAATATGGAGAAGAGTATTCAGCAGCTGTTTACCTCTCTAGCTGTCTCAGGAACTGAGATGTCAATATGAAGAGAAATGCAGCAGAGGCACAGAGAGCTCTGCTACTCTACCTTCCCACTGAAACTGCAGGATGGATTCTGCAGCCATGGGGGCAGGAGGCAGCAGAGCTGCACAGGATCACTCTTCTCCAGCAAAACAAAATGATGTAGAGTAATGCAAAGGGGGACAGTAAAAATGCTATTTGCAGCTATTTAACAAACTACTCCCTAAATGATATTCCTCTCATACAGATGTAAATAAAATGCTGACTTTTACTATACTGCACTGAAGAAGACAATGCAAACAATCCCATCTAATAGCTAACTGTAAGTTGAAACACTCTACCATAAATTCTGTCCATTTTTATTGCAGTTTTGAGTGTGCTGATGCTGACCACAACATTTTCCAGGGTTCTGTTTGTATTAAGGATCCCCTGTGGATTTCACTAAGTTATGTGGCCAGCACAGCTTTGAGAGCACCATTACTTGAATACTTAGAGGCATCGGTTAATTTTTGAAAGCTGTCATAGGAATAAAATAAACCACTAAATAATTACAGGAATATTCTATTTGGTTTTAAGAAGGTATTTTTCCCTTTTGTGATACAATCTGCTTGTCTTCCTCTCTTTTGTTAAACAAATAAATGACTTATCCCAGGTTGATGCTTATTACTCTTTAATATTCACAGTAAAATCTCTGATGCCATATTGCTTTGCTGCTCAGCAGTTCCATGGTTTTTAATAGCCAGACCTCTTGGTACCAATGGTGAGGAAACTTTGCCCATCAGTATCAGGACACAGCCCTGGGAGGTCCTGGGCTGATGCTGAAGAGCTCTGAGCACCCTGAGCACCTTGGGGCACCCATGGGCCTCACAGTAGATGCCTGTTGCCTCTACACCCATAGAGTCAGGGTCTTCTGCAAAATGAAGTCAGTGTGAGCTATTTGCAGCCACACTGAAAGACCATTTCTTCACTTAATTACCAGATGATAAATTGTAAGATACCACACCAAAGTCTATGAGTTGCATGGGTTTAAAACTAGTCTAAGTGGGTAGAAGTGTGATTCCTGGGACCATTACTAAGAAGAAATAATCATTTTAAAATCAGACTTCCAGTATTTATGCACCTATTTAAGGTCAAATGTATAGTAATGAAGGAAAAGTAAGTTCTGTTACTATGGCAAAAATACTCTGAAGTGCTGTATCTTCTTCATTATGTCTGATAAGAGTGCCAGCCTTTTGATTTTTGTTTGCTTCCAGCACTGCATATAGTTACATTAAGGCATGTCTCTCTCATTTGGCAATGATGTGTGAAATTGTTCATGATGATTAACCTCTGCAGGGACTTCAGAGAACAGAACTACTGCAACTTACAGGATTTTTTTGAGTTCCCAGGGAAATCTACTGCCTCCAAAGTAGTTTTGCTGAGGTATTTTGCCTGATGAAAGATGTATCATTTACAGTACACTCCCACCTCCAAATGAACACCTTTTTCACTATGACAATGAAATATAAAATTTTCTGTACATACTGTAATCAGTGTAAATTATTTATGCTACAAAATGATGTTGATTTATAGCTTTTGAGTATCTGACATTTTGCTTTTGTACAAATATTGTGGAGTTTCAATTGACTTTAATAACTCCCCGGCTGTTTTCCCTGCTTAATTTTCTTTGACATCTTTCCTTTTCCTTCTCCCCTCTTGAAAACAAACATATCAACAAACAAAAACTGTACTTGTTGGACATGGAACACAGACTTCTGTGTCACAGAGCTCTGAAACTTCTAATAGAGGTTCTGCAGCAGCTGTTTAAGTCCTGAATGCTTCCTCTTAAAAGCACATGTACAGAAGTGGTTTTTTTTGTGTCAAAATAATGTAGAACCATATTTATATTAAAATAAAAAACATAAAGAAAAAATAAAGAACATCACAGACTTATAGTAGACAGGGATACTGTTATCAGATATATTGAAGCATGATCAAGACTATCTATCACCGCAGCAAGATTTTACTGTGTTTACTAACATCTCTGCATCTTTTCACATATCAACTTTATCACAAGTAAATATTTACATAAGTCAGTTTCAAAGAGTGCCTATTTCCTCCTGCAAACTACTTCCCCATTTTCACTATCAGCACCTCTAGCAAAATACAAGGATGCTCTCAAAATGTAATCTAACATTCTAATAAAATGTCAGTATTACTTAAGAACATATATGAAGTCTAAAAATAACTAGGCTGAGTGACACAAAAACCCCCAGTCTCATAACAACAGTGTTGCCATTATTGTTAGTGCCATAGCAACTGCCTTTTGATGATCATTTCCCAAAGAGTAAGTTTGAGGTAGATAATTGGATAAGCGACATGTCTGTAAGTGGGACTTAAGCAAATGCCTCCACATGAATATCCACCAACTCCCCCTCCCCACTTAATATCTCTGACAACAGAAACAAAAAGTTTGTTTCTTAGATGCTCTTCCAATGCACAGACCTCGTGACTCAGAACTCAATATTTCACCATCTTTTGTTTGTCCAAAAGTAAAAGCAGATCTTTGGAGTAGTTCCCTGACATCTTACTGTATTTTGTGGAGAATGAACTTTAACTGCATGTGTAGTATTCCCTTAATCTGTGACGTTGTGAAAGCCTGAAGGACAGCAGTGCACCATGGGATCCATATTTCCCTTAATATCAGTATTTCTGAGTCATCAGTAGGTTTCTTGAAAAAATGGCAGGCCCAATTTGGCGACCAAACTACATGTATAAGAACATTGACAGATGTAAATTATGTGAAAATGGAGACAGATATCTTCATTTCTATATAAATGGAGATAAAGCAACTTCCCACATCTTATCTTCGAGTGTACATCACTCCCTCACCCTCACAGTCAAAGACAGAACAGAATGTATGCTTGCACCAAAGGCATAAAAAGATTTTTAAGGCATCCCACAAACCATTTGTTGGCTCAGTAATGGTAACACTGATTCACAATCTTTCATTACATTTCAAAGCTCTGTAAGCATGAGATGAATCATCCCCACTAGGCAAAGAACTGTTCCTCTTCACTTTCTCCAAATCTACATCAGGGTCACAGCTATTTACAAGTTCACCAATCAGATTCAGAAGCCCACTGAAGCTAGAAGCAAAGACCTTAAAGCACCAACTAAACTCATACAAGGAAACAGCTCTGTTCAGATCAAAGAGTAATTTTCTCAACAGTTGACATGAAAATTTCTTAACAAGATGAACAGCAGCTGTAACAAATAGGGCAATCTGGATTTACTAGGTGATTGGTTTAATTGGCTGCTGAAAAAAATGTTTTGTAGCAACCATAAAATGCAAGTATTAAAACCTATTTGCATGAAGAATGTTATCAGAATTTCAGATATATGAAATTACTATTTTTACTGGAAAATTAAGGGTGAGTTAAGGCTGAAAATTAAGGCTCAACAAATACATGGACAAAAATTTAAAAAATTAGTCAAAGAAAGTATTATATGGCAAACGTTTCCCCTACCTTATGTACAGAAATAGAAGACAAAATGGCCTTAAATCCCACATTTATATATGAACCCAAAGTTAATCACAGAATCACAGAATGGTAGGGGTTGGAAGGGACCTCTGGAGATCATCTTGTCCAACCCCCCTGCTTGGGCAGGGATACCTAAAGCAGGGGGCACAGGAACACATCCAGGCGGGGGTTTTGAATGTCTCCAGGGAAGGGACTCCACAACCTCCCTGGGCAGCCTCTTCCACTGCTCTGGCACCCGCACAGAAAAGAAGTTTTTTCTCATGTTTAGGTAGAACTTCCTGTGTTCCAGCTTGTGCCCACTGCCCCTTGTCCTGTCATTGGGCACCACTGAAAAGAGTCCGGTCCCATCATCCTGACACCCACCCTTTATATATTTATAGGTATTGATGAAATCCCCCCTCAGTCTCCTCTTCTCCAAGCTGAACAAACCCAAGTCTCAGCCTTTCCTCCTAAGGGAGATGCTCCAGTCCCCTGATCATCTTGGTAGCTCTCTGCTGGACTTGCTCGAGCAGTTCCCTGTCCTTCCTAAACTGGGGGACCCATACGCTCCCAAATGAAAATCCAGTAGCAAGTTAACAGATTTTGTTTTAATGATGTTACTTTTCTTTACTTGGAAGTATTGTATTGTTACAATTCTCTCACAAAATGTTTTATTTCAATGGTATTAATATGAAATTGATTTATCGGGTCTTTGTGTTGCTAAACAATCTCCAAATGTCCTATCTTTTTATTTAGGAAAACTTTTTGTTCTGAAAATTGATTTTCACTGAAAGATTTTTGAAACACTGAAATCAGTGTTGTAAAAATATTTAAAGGGCATCACTTGAGCAGATATATAGATTCTTATCGTATTCACAAATATATGAAATTAATAACTGTATATAATGAAACATTTTTATGTTTCATCATTGATTTAGGGAGATATATAACCGGATTACTTAAAAATCTAATGGGACTGGAAAATAGAAACAGTACCAAGCCGTGTATGTAAATAAGTGAAGTACATAGCAGGGATTATTTCCCCTCTGTGAGGAAAAGGTGGGTATAATAGTCTTAATGGAGAAAATTACTTAAGATGTGTTTCATTTAATCTCTTCCAATATTGACAGAAATGTCTGACTGGATAGCTTCTTCAAAAGAAAAAATGTAGCTGAAAGAATATTGTGTAGAAAGAAAATAAAATGTTTCAACAAACATAAAAGTTTCCTTTTTAAAGATTATTTTAAAAAGCAACAGTTTTATGTTCTTCACATTTTGTTTAAATTTGTTTTCAAGGAGCTTGAAAACCTAAAGTATTGCTCTAAAAATGAATTATGTTTTCATTTTTTCAATATTTTTTTTTGTTCAGCTTACTGTATTCTTCCTAATTTTTTTCTTTCATATGTAGAAAAGTAGTACAAAGATGATGTAAAAAGCTATCAAATCAAAAAAGGAAACATAAAAACTATTTTCTTAGGTATTTTGAACTGTAAAAAATGCTTATAGGAGATGCATGTTACTATAGGAAATAAAATATTTTCCTGCCATGCCTGCTTTTTTTTGGCGCCATCAGAAGGCCTACACCCCTGAGATTTGTATTATCTGCAACATTAGCACAATGATCAGCCATGTCCAGAAAATGCTTGGGTATATGACTTAGAAAGATACTTTTCTATTGCTTTTCATGCATCCCAGCATAATAACCTGTTGCTCGTTACAATTCCATCAGACCAAATCCTTCATCTATTATTAATGCCAGTATAATTCCTAGCCTTTGTACATTTTTTTTTTTTTCCCCTCTTTAGGACATGAAAGAATAAGTGCCTGACTTACAACATGACAAACAAATCATTAGGCAGTATTAACGAGGCAATATTAGTGCTGCCAGAATGCCCTGGTTGAAGATACAGAAATAAGAACTGCCACACTGTTACCAATCAGAAAAATAAATTTACTACTACCGCCACCAAAAATGTGCAATAATCCATCTGAAAGACACTGATGAGATGGAGTTTTAAATATACTCCTTCATCTAGTTTTACTGGAGTTCTTGAAGTAAGTCTTTGATCTCTTTCAGGCACTATTGTGTAAAGTTTGCTTATCAAGACAGACATTAACTACAGTTTCTGTAGGTGGCGGGAGGAAAGAACACCATAAAACAACTTTTACCAAAAATTGAATTAGTTACACAGTTTTCTATTTTATTTTACTTGTCAACTGTTTTGTGTTTAAAAACACATCTAAGAATTTTTTGTTTAATCCTATTTGTGGAAATGCTGGACTAACTCATCTATACATATGAAATCAAATACTTCAAAACACTAGTGTGTCAAACTAATTTCCTTCATCTCTTTTGAGACTGCATATCATGGAAGGGACATTTTCCTAAGAAAGATATTGCATTGCTAGAAAAACATTGTGACCATGTCCTGCCCAGGTGAAATATGCAGTTGCTGATGGTGACCAGGAATGCCTGGTGGCACAGTGTATGGTTCTATTATTGGAAAAAAATGCAGGGAAAAATTATTCTCTACAGGAAGGTAGTTTACTTTATTCCCTGCATATTAGAAATATATTAATTTCTCCCCTTACAGGTGATTTCACTGTACACTTAAATCTCAACTCTTTGTGCAGGGAAATTTAAAGTACCTTTTTACATACCACAGGACAAATACTTAAATTCCTCAGTCAGTTTTTGTTCAGTTCTTGCTTAGGCATATCTCACATTTAAATTGATTTTGTTGAGTGAGTGACTAGAATTGACTAAAGAATTCAAGGTATTTTTACCACAGAGTGGATTTCAGCTTGGAATGCTGTTAAATTAAAGAGAAACTGATTAAATGACATCATAGGCTACGGGATTTCAATATCATTGGTGCAAAATGGATGAAAGTATGCATGGATATGAGGTGATGGTTGTAAAAAAAAAAAGCAGTTCCATGTGACTGAGTTAGACAAATTTTTACTTTTTTTCACCAAAGGAAGGTAACCTGGATCAGGATAAACAACAATATAGAATTGTCCACTTTCCTGCTGCCACTGACCAAATGGCATAGAACCATAGAATCATTAAGGTTGGAAAAGACCTCTAGGATCACCAAGTCCAACCATCAGCACCCAATGAATCCATTGCTCCATTATTGCTTCCATGCTTAATGTAACGATGGGTGAAGGTTAAGACTAAACAAATCTAGGTACTAATGAAACAAGATTTTAGAATTTTTACCAAAATGAAAGGGAGAAGAAATAAAAAACTAAAAAAATATATGCACCCCACCCCCACCCCCAATAACACTATAATCTTTTTCTTTATTTATTTTAGTGGTGGTCTGTGACTATTCGTGGTGATGTCATAAGAGCTCGTCATTGTGCAGCCCGTTAATGGGATGTGCTGGAATCTCAACCTAAGTGCTGTTTTCATAGAGAATTAGGAGGATGGAGAATGAATGGAAAAAATGAATGGTTTTAAAATAATATCCTTGACAGCCTCAACTGGAAAAAGGCTGTACTTGTGTTTTACAGGTGTGTTTCTTATGTTGTTACTCCATGATATAGTTTTATGACTTTATTTTTATTTACATCAAACATTAGCTTAAATATTATAGATTGCAGTAAAATACTGATATTAAATGATTTTTTCAACACAACAATTCATTTTTTTGAATTTTTTTTTCAGGAAAAAATATAACATGACTTTATTTGATGAGAAGATACTATATCAGCTTATACAGAAGTTTTATAGTTTTTCTATTTAAAGGTCTGTATTTTAACTGAGATGCAGCTGGTATATTTTGCAAAAGAGATAGGTCTACTCACTTTTTTAGTGAGTTTATTTGTAAATGTTTAATAACCTAGCAATCTAAGATATTCAGCCTCTTATTTAACTGAAAAAATGCAAAATAAGTATGTTTGGCTCTGTATAATGCACAGCTAACCCATACTGACCTCAGAGAAGGTAATGCTCATAAATTGAATGTTCATGTTTAGACTAGCAATAGGTGTGCCACAGGAGCGTTGGTATGGAGTAGATAGTGTGAATCTGACCCCAAGCAAATATCTTATAATTAGAGAGAATTTACCTGAATGTATTTAGCAACAGACCAAAACCATAATTCTCAGGCTTCTCTTACAAAAGCCCAGTATAACTGTTCTGTGCATGTATTTTCAAGGAACAAATGAGAATTAATCCAACATTCAGTTAGACAGTATATGCAGTGTAGTGAGGGATGTTAAAATTGATTCAGTCAGGTGTAATGAAAGAGAAGAACTGCACAAAATGAAGTGATTGACCAAATAATCAGCTCTGCTTTTCCAGTTTTTATGATGCAGACTGAATCCAAAATAAATGTAATTCTACATTGGAAAGGGACAAAATCTTTAAAAAGGTAGCCATTGGACAAAATATGTGGAGTACTGGTGCATTATCATAAGCTGCCTGAAGCTTGCCAGATTACATTGCAGGAAGGTATGCATGTGCATGTCTGTATGTAAAAACAACTTTTATTTGCCATTTCTATATCATGCAGCATTAAATAAGCAACGTTCAGGACTGGTCAGTTCAGTTGTCCCATTTGAAATGCAAAATAAAAATTGAAATATATTTTCTCTATTGCTTTTAACATCTGCTTGCTGCTTAATAAAAGTTTCAGATGAAAAAAATACCCAAGGAAAAAATGCTTCTATGCACAGAGTCCTGTTACATACATGATTGTTGAAATAAGACCTTAATGGTGTTAATATTGCATATATTACAATTGAAAACACCACTTGTGCTTTGGAAGTAATTACTTCTCATGAGTATATTGGCAAAGCTATACAAGACTGAGAGGTTTAATGTAGGCTTGTGAGGGATACATTAATTTATCTTAAAGTTTTATATGTTTGTGGAGGGGAAAGAGGGAAAAAAAAAAAAGAAGAAAGAAATTCCAGAAAGCCTTTATTGAAGTCAATAGAAATATTCCTATTGGCTTTAAGTTGGACTATATACTTCAAGCTCTACAGGGTGTATAAGGCAGACTTGGTCCAGGACTCATATTTGAAGACTAGGAAGCAATTCAGAACTCACAGCTGAACTAAGTAAAGAAGCTATACATTATGCATCTAGGCCTCAAAATGGGAACAAGAAGCTGCTAGACATCAAAGGGTGAAAAAGATCCAGTTATTTAATCATCTAAAAGATGAAACTGTGTCTTGCATGTTAGAAAGATGTCACTGAAGTAGCTCAGAAGTGCATTTTTGCTTTATTCTCATGTGATATTTCCTGAAATATTACTGAAGTGTGAAATATTGATGAAGTTACCTTCATGGTGTCCATTTTGGACAAGATTGCAAGAGAGGGATAGAATGCATTATCCTAGTGTTTCTAATCAGGAATTTAAAAGCAGTTATTGTACATGTTCTTTCAGCCCAGCATAATAGCCTGTGTGCATTTTTCAGGTTTTTGGCTCAAGAGGAGTCTGCAATGAACTGTTTGTTACCCACAAGCAGAAGCAGTAGCCTGAAGACAGTCTGGGGCTGGAGTGTGTGTGTGTGTGTTCTGCAGGGCAGAAAAAAGAATTATAGAATCATTTAGTCTGGAAAGAAGAGTCTTTCCCTCTTCCCCTTTACAGAGCCCTAGCAGATTGGATTCCTTTGCAGTGAAGGCTTCTGTGTGGCCATTGCCTCTGTCTGTGCTAGTGGTCATGGCTGGGAGAGACTTAAAATAGAAACATGGGGACAGGCTAACACAAATGCCTGGGGATAGAAAGGACCACAGTCTTTACCCTTTTTAAAGCTAATGCTCTGGTTCTGTACCTTGGGAGATGTAGAAAACTTTATTTTTTAAGATTCTATACTGAGTCTGACATAAGGGTTTTGAAGAAAAGTATTTTTGCAGAACTTAAAGCTTCATTTATTTAAGCTTAATTAAAGTTCTAAGACAACCAGATACTCTTGGCATCTGGACTCCTGCAGAGTATGTAAAAATGCCAGCCTAATATGCTTCCACCCAATTTCAGTAGTTTCCAAACATTTTTGTTTTCTTCAGTCTGTTTCTCCCTCTATGCCCAGTGAAAAAGCATCTAAAATGCCTTAGCACAAGACTATTCTGTATTCCAGGTGACCTTGTTTACTGTCATGTAAATGTTCCTCAGAAATTACAGTAGGTATCACTAATTGTCTTTCCCTAACTTTAATTGCAGTCAGTTTTCCAAAGCCCCATTTCATATACTATAAATTGAAGTGACCCTGTAGGTTTTCAGTCCTGAATGGAGACATCTTTGTACATATAACTCTTTTACTTTAGTCCTGAAGAATGTGCCTCTCTTACCTTGAATCTGTGCAGTTTGCTGCAAGCAATCACATTGTACATGTTTGTGAAATTTCAGATTTGTGGCCTACAGACAGAGGAAATAAGACTAACAGAGAGTGAAGCCAAGATAAAAGCCCCACAGGGCAGCAACTCAGAAAGACTGTTAAATCGCCTTTTTATCTCCCATAGGTCTATCTAACCAGACAGTTAGGAACAGCTTCCGTGGTGTCTTAAAATGAAGAGAGAAGGGTTGGTTCATAATGAGGATGGAGAATATTGTGGAGCAATTTCAGGTCTACAGAAGCAGTAATGTTGCAGGTCTGCAGAAAATAGCTCGTGACATCTAGAAAGAAATGTATTCCAAAAGGGAGAAGTAAGCCGAGACCTCATTTTCTTCTCCTAAGGGAGAGACGGATACAAAAGGCCTGTCAAGGGGAGGAATTTGAGTTGCTACCTCTGAAGGGAGCCAACTGCTTGAGAGGATAAGCTTCATTAGAAACATCATTTCACCAAAATACTCAAGGGTCAGAGAAAAACAAGAGAAAGCCCGGCTGAGCCCATATGGCAGACTATCTATCAGTACAGGGTCCTCCTGAAGGAGTTTGTCCCAGGTGTGGACAAGGAAAGATGTAGAAGGAACCTATGGCAGTGTAGATACATGAAGATGGAAAGAAGACAGAAGACTGTCCTTCAGCATTCTGTCATCAATTTTTTTTTCTCCAATTTCAGGACATCTGTGGGTTGAGAATAAGCCACCTGTTTTGCACAGGGCAGATCCTATTTTCTCATTGGGACAATTGTAAGAACTTGGAACTATAATTTCTGCCTAACTTTTACCTCCGAAGGGTTTTTCTACTTTAAATTTGCCTTCTTTTTTTTTCTCCAGTACACATTTTAACGTTTCCTGCTTTCTGAATTCCAATGCTCTGATCATCCAGGTCTATTTAGTAAGGAGAACTACTGCCAGCAGATGGATCACAAAAGCTTATGTGTCTTCTAATGAAACCAATCTTTCTAATTTACTTTTCCCTGCAGAATGTTTTTATGCTTTCCTCATTTCTTCAGAGTGCAACTCTCAAAATCATCTGTTTGACCATGTTCCCAGGGTGGTATTTGTGATATAATAAAATATAAACATAAAAAAGATAGCTATGCTTAGTTTAAAAGTCAGGCAGGTTTCACAGGTGTTGCTGAAGAGCCTTTAATTATTTAGAAGTGACACAATAGCATCACAATTACTGTTGCCTTGGATGAATATTCATGAATGGATTAGATATTGTAGTATTGCTGAGTGAACTTCAGAAGGCTTAGAGTTAAGTTCTGATGCAGAGAAGTTTGGATGCTTGTCTGAAACAGCTAACTTGCCTCAAGGTATGACTGTCAGGCATGAATCTGAGAAGTTTGAAATCAGTGCATGTTAAACTTCTGACAAACATCTAGAGCTAAGTCACAGACTAACTCATGAAAAAAAAATTTGGCTGTAAATCATAGGCCCCCTAAAATAAGAAATCACTGTGAAACACATTACACCCATTTTCAACCCTTCACAGTACTACCGTTCCAAGACATGTCTACACCCTTCAAGTTTAATGAAAAGTTTCCCACCATGAAGATAGTAGAGCTTTGTAGAACTTTTCCCTCCCGTCTCCTCTCAGGAACTTGTGGGTATGTTCCTTCTCTGCTGTCTTGAAGAGACAATGCAATAACCTACATTTCTTCATCTGTAGGCAGCATCATATTGCTTGTCTGAACTTGCTGGAACTGAAGATATGCTTTACCCAGAAAAATCAGTTCATGAAAATAGCTGCAGTAAGCTGACTAGAAAAAAATAAATTCAAATTCCACCCATTTGATGCAACTTAATTGCAATGGCAAAAGCCAGCTTTTATTTGTCTTTGAAGGAAGAGCAATAAGGATGTAATCCCCCTTTAAAGGTCCTCATCTCAGAGTTGCGTGGGAAGTACTGCTGAATGAGTCCTGGCTATGGTCAGTGCCTCTGAATGTCAGTGGGGTCAAGTAGGATGTTATATCCCTCTTCAATGCAAGCCGTCTTGAGGGCAAACAGGAAAGCATATGTGCTTCCACTGAAAGCACTGAAAGCACACCACTTTTCAGGTTTCACAATGGAAGCTCTACAAGATATCATATCTCACTAGAGCTAAGTCCGTGCTGATGCTTCCTGTATTAACCAACCTTGGGCCATGCCAGACTGTCTTGAACCTATTTAATCATTCAGTAAAGTATGGTGATTCAACATTAATTAGCCAAAGGTTTTTATCTCCATTCGATTGCAATCATATTTCTTTGACTGTGCCCAGATTTTTTTCCAGAAGTTGTTGGATCTTCCTTATTTACCCTGGATGGATATTAAAGAGGCACCAACCTCTTCTAATACTAGGGGTTTTTTTTCTAAAGAAAAAGCACATTTCTTTTGCCAGGCAAGAATTCACTGTTCATGTTTCCATTTTACCCCATGAAAGAAGGCAACCATGGAATTTACCGTACTTGATTAAGGCTATTGGTGTTGGTGTCCTGCTTCTGAGGATGGCTAGGAATTGAGTCTTCTTCAAAAAGCTGAGGGAGAAAAATGGTAATGATCTCAGTTTTTCAGCTTAGGAAAGCAGGAAGTTCAGAATTATTCCCTATCTTTAAGTAATTTTCTAACATCCTAAAACATTATTTAGATTTTTGGTCTCAAAAGTACCAGCTGAAATCTATTCTCTACTGGCTATATGTAAGATTAGGCATGTAGAGAGATCACTGCTAAAAGGACTATCTTAGACTTTCCAAAAACACAGTGAAGGAATGGGTAACTGCTTAGGGTTTTTTTGCTATGTGAATACTCAAATGCATTCACTCAACAAGAAAAATATCAAATTACCACTCTTGTGGCAATAATATCTTCTCAGTCTTTTAATCTATTTAAAAAAAAATAAAAGGTAAGATAAAAAGTCAGGTTTTTGTTCACGCACAGACAGGTAAACAAAAATCTGTGCAAACTGTTGAGGACAGAGTCTGAATTTCCTTCTAGTACTGCAGTGTCACAGTGGCTTCACCATAGTCAAAGGAATAGCTCTGAACTAACACACAGGGAAAGCAAGATCAAGATCTCACCCGTGATGAATGATGCATTTTCAACCTGGAGAACTGCAGTATGAACTGACAGCAGTTTTCCCAGATGAAAATAGATAAACTCATTGAACCTTCTGGCAAGGCTCCACTGTTTCATCAGTTACGCAAATGATTCTGTTATTCACTGGAAAACAATGAGATGCATGAAAATGAAAAAATTCCAGCTCCCCAATGAAAATTTGATATGCTACACAAGTATTCATAGACAGTAGACTCATTATCGGGTTTTAGGTTTTTTCCAATGGCTTTTGCTGTTTTGATGAGGTGCTAGACTGACACAAACTATCTGAAGTCCATGCATCACAAGTCCAGTGAGGAATTTGAACCTTATGTCCCCTGGGGTTCCTGAATTCCTTGTGGGAATCCCTCAGCTAAGGAGAGGCTGCATGTGTGACTCTCTTATGCCTCTTGACCTAAAGGAACTTCCTTATAATTTCCAGCCTGCATAACACTCACTCTACTGAACCTGCCCTTCGAAGAAGATCCTTGACCTTTTCATGCCCTGCCCTGACTTCATTTTGTAGCTATATATTTCATCTGAATGTTCCATTTTACAGTTCCTTGGACGTAGCAGCACCTTGATTTCTGCACACTTAGGGTGTTATAATTTTTTTACCACTGGTAATAAGTATGTCTCTGTTATTCAACATTTTCATTGCAGTCTCTCTCAAGCTGAGGTATGGTTCCTACTGTTCATTACATTTCACCATATTTCCACACCCTGTCTTGTGCATTGCATGTGTGGCATGGCACTGCTGGAGTGTCTGGTAAAGTCAGAGACTCACCTGTAGCATGTGAAAAGGCTCCTCTCCTCCAGGTCTGAGGAAGAAACCTCACAGCTCACGCTTCTGCATTGCATTCACTGGAGTCACCATGACAGGGCTCAGTATGGAAGCTATTGACATTTCATAAGGTATTAAAGTCTCGCTACACCCTACCAGATAAGACAGCAGAGGAGTGACACCTGCAGACTAGTAGTTTGCTTCTTTATGTGCGTTCAATTTGAAGAGGGGTGTGAAAAAGATTTATGTTGTGCAGACCTTTCGAGGTAGAAGTAGAGGAAAAACACAATGTTAATGGTTTCAGTTTAAAAGGAGATAACTGGAAACCAAAACTGAAATGAAAATACCAATGCTTTGCATCTAATCTTTAAGAACTCAAGTCCAGTGTTTGGTTTACAGCCATGATTTTCATTTGCAAACCAACTTTTTTTCTGTCTCCAAGAGGTTCATGAGCTAATTCTAAGAAAAAAAGAGACCAAACCAGTGAGCTTAAATTTACTATTGAGAAGTCTGTAATTTCACTGAATTTTTTTTTTGGTGGCAAACTAAAGATTGAAAATCACTAATTAAGTGATGCCATTTGAGTGTCAAAACTATGCTGTTATGGTTATTTAGTACTGCAACATTACCTTGAGGGCAAGCTGAGTAAATTGTGCCATTTAAATTGCATTACATGGCTGTATATCTCAGAGTCCCCACCCTGAACACTTTTCATGTCATGGAGAAGAGTGCTGGCCTTCATCCAGTAAGTAAGTATAGCAAAGTGTATTCTTGCAAAGGAAAGGCAAAGGAAAGGAAAGGCAAAGGGAAGGGAAGGCAGATCACAAGGGAGGAATTGGTGTTGTGGTTTTTTTGTGGGGTTGTTTCTTTTGGTTTTTTTTTTTCCTGAAAAATTTGTAAGATAGGTGGAGCTATTTTCTGGCTGAATTCATGATTGTCTATGAATGAGGAGTAATAATAATCAAAAAAGTCACTAAAAACATGCCTGTTTGTTGTATTTCACCTGGAATGATTTCAAAGTGATTTATAAGTTCTTCAAACCTGAAATTTCCTGGTGAAATCATAGATCTTTCTGCAGTGATTAGCAGAGAGTGCACCTCTGATCTCAGACTGAGACCTTTAGGTCTTCTGAGTTAAAGGGAAATTACCCATCTAGATCCAGAGGAAGGTACTACAGAGTATTGAACTCTTATTAGATGACAAACAGCAGACTTAGAGTAGAGCTGTTCGTGTATGCAGGGATTCTGCAGAAAGAATACTAACTGTTGTTTGTGGGGCTGGTCTGGGCTTTTTTTTGATGTTGCTTTTTTTCTTTAAGAAGGAACAGGAATCAAGGCAACATAAACCAAAATATTTTCTAACCTGAAGCTTCCCTGACTGGGTAGACTCACAGTGTAAGTCCAGAATTCTGCATATGTATTTCTAACTTTGTCTCTCTTGGATCCCTTCTATATATGTGCCACTGAAGGTCAGTGTGAAGAGGAAAACCAAGATGACTTGCAACCCTTGCGGTCCTGTGCCTTTATCACAAAAGGTCCGGTGTACTTGTATTTGTCAGTAATAACGTATTTTGTGCATTCAACACACAGGGTTATTTTCCTGTTAAAACAGAAGTCACATATTTGCTTTCTGAAGAAAATATCTGAGTAAATAAGATTTATTCCCTAATATTATACACAAAATGCATGCTGATGTTTAAAGTAACCATATCTTCAAGGAAAATCTCCCTTATATATTGGTGCAACTAAACCAAAGATAGACATACTCCGTCCTTTTGCATGCAAAATCCTGCTGAAAATTCCAGTTTTGATGAAGCAATGAGGAGTCTGGGGGTTTTCTGGCGCACAGGTCCCAGCTATGGGCATTCAACTTTCTTACCCAGAGAACAAGCCTTGCTATCAGGCAGTCAGGTACCAACTGAAATTTGGCAGAGGAGAAGCAGAACAGCAATACACAGACAAATAATCCTTTTTCTCTGTGTCATGGTTTAACGCCAGCCAGCAACCAAGCACCACCCAGCTGCTCGCTCACTCTGCCGCAGTGGCATGGGGGAAAGAATCGGAAGAGTAAAAGTGAGAAAACTTGTGGGTTGAGATAAAGACAGTTTAATAGGTAAAGCAAAAGTCATGTATGCAAAGCAAAGCACAAAGAAAGGAATTCATTCACCTGTTCCCATGGGCAGGCAGGTGTTCAGCCATCTCCAGGAAAGCAGGGCTCCATCATGCAAAACAGTTACTCGGAAGACAAACACCACCACTCTGAACATCCCCCTCCTTCCTTCTTGTTCCCCCAGTTTCGTATGCCGAGCATGACATCATATGGTGTGGAATGTCCCTTTGGCTAGCTGGGTTCAGCTGTCCCAGCTGTGCCCCCTCCCAACTCCTTGTGCACCCCAGCCACTCGCTGGTGGGGTGGGGTGAGAAGCAGAAGAGTCCTTGACACTGTGTAAGCACTGCTCAACATAACTAAAACATCCCTGTGTTATCAACACTGTTTTCAGCACAGATCCAAAACATAGACCCATAGTAGCTACTATGAAGAAAATTAACTCTACCCTCTGCCAAAACCAAAACTCCCCCATACCTCCCTAACCATGGGCAAAAGGTTTCTCCTTCAGGATGAGAAAAATGCTGATCCACAGCTGAAATACCCTCTCCTGTATATCATGGAGTTTGGGAAGGTGAACTCCTCTTTGTCTTCCTTCCAAAAGATACATTGCTAGGGAAGACAGGGGAGTAGGAAGTAGTTCCGCACTTAGATCTCTGCAAACTTTGTGTTCTTTCCCATCCTAAGTAAAATGGGGACCTTCAAAATCATACATCCAAACCAAATTAACCCCCAAACCAAGATACTACAGCCAGAGAGTAACCAACTATTGTTTTGAGCTGTGTAATTACTAGGAGACAGAATATGAATATGAGTTTCCTACAATGCTGTCATTTCCAAGCTATTCATGAGAGTGAGGTGCCTGTCTCCTCTCCCTCCCTATTGTGGTCTCAGGAACTCATTTGACGAAATTCCTATTTAAAAAATCTCTTTCAATGCTACATAAAAAACTTAAATGGGAAACAGCTGATTTCTTTTGAACTAGTCCCAAGAGACTAGTATGCTAAAAAATACACAAAAAAGCACGCAAGCTCAGAACTGAGATCGTAGTAGGAAACTGCTTGGAAAGACTGTGTTTAATGCAGACTCACAGAAAATGAAGGCTACTCTTCCCAGAGCAGTGATTTAGGTTTCTAAGTTCCCAGCCATATATCTTCATATTCAGCAGAGAACACAAAATTTGACAAGACAGTTGCGTTTTCACATATACAAATCCAGTTTCTAGATCCTGAAGATGAGAAAGTGATTCAACACCAAGGACATAGCTCAGCCTGACTGCAGAGAAGCCAAGGCAATTCCTCTTCACTTCAGGAAGCAGGTCTCCAAAGCACAGCTTTGGGATGAGCTTATGCCACCAGCCACCACCCCATGCTTCTTAGTGTTTGATTTTAACAAGGGACTGAAGAGCAAATTTTCCAGAGCACCTAAATTACTTAGATCTCACAGTCCTTTTTGAAGCAATGAGAGGGAGACTTTTGAGTCACTTAAGTCTGTTTTAAACCCCAACTCTATGTTTAATGCTTTTTAAATACATGGACATGATATGTTTGTACACATATAGACATGTGCCCTTGTTTACACATTAATGAAGAGCAATGGAAAAAAAGAGTATAAAGCAATAATGAGCCTCCAACCTTGAAGTTAAATATTCATTTTCCATTCAAGAGGGAGAACAACAAATATGGGTTTACATATTTGAATATTTGTCTGTGCGCTTCTGTATCCTCAGTTTGGCTCTGCTATGAAATGCTTATGCAAGTGCATTAAATTTTAATGTAATTGAACACTATTTTTCCTTGGTTACATGTTTTAAATTAATATGTAATTCCACTGGAGGCTAGGAAAAGCTGTCACTTGAGGTACCTTGGTGCACCCAGGCTGAGAGGTAGGGCACACTGAACAGTAGCTGGGACAAATTTTCAGGAACTGAATCTAGTCTCTTAATCAGAGTCCATTATAAGTGCAATACAAGTTAATTATTTGTAATAAATACCACAATTCTCACAAAATTAAGTCAGGGAAGAAACTGTATTTAGAGAATGTCTATTTCCTGTATTTAGCTTTTTATTTTTTAAAATTTCCATTTCCAAATACATTACTATGCTTTCACATTTGTAACTCCTGTCTTAGGAAGCATAAATATTGTCATAAATTCCTGAAAGTGAAATGCCAGAATAACCCGCAGCAGACACAGCAGGGCAGGGAATGAGGTGGGAGAGCAAAAAATGGTTGGTGCTGGGGGCTTTTGCAACGCTTGGAATCAGGGACTGGGGAAATGTCAGGGAAGAAGGGGATCTTGGGAGCACTTCCACTTAGATGAATCTCACATACAGAATCTCATTAATACTTCATATTTTTCCTGTTTGTTTGCATGTAATAAAAATGCAACACACATACCAAAACATACTTTATTTTGGTACATAACTTGGCTAAACCTTCAATAAAAATGTTGCTTAGATGATCCAGACAGATCACAGTGTTGGTCTTTATGGGATCTGGTGGGAGGGAATATGGTAACTAAGGCTGGTATATAGTTAAGGGTACAGAAGCATTTCTAACATTAGTATCTCCTGATTTCTCGAATCATCTTTAAACTTTGAATATCTCCTGGGCCTGCTTTCTTTTTACTCAAAGCATAAAGGAACATAAATTCATGCTTCTAATTTAATTTAATTTAATTTAATAATATTTTGTAGGCATAAATAAAAATATTTGTAATAGTTTAATAAAGTCCCTTTTCATTAGGTTCCTTCTCATTTGCAACCCTTTTTCTTCAGATATACATATATCTGGAAATATAGCACCTATATTTATAAACAATTTTTTGACACTGATTTGACACTGTTTTGACACTGATTAAACTACTTATTGCTAGTTTTTGAGGGCAACCATTGCCTAATAGGGTGGTTCAATTGCATTGTCACTTCTTCTATAAGGATACAGAAGCCTCTTAACAGATGGACAGAGTTCAGTCTGTCAGGGACTTGACTACATACAATTTAACAGTTTAACAGCTGTGTGGTAGCTTATGTCAATTGTTTGCATGAACAGCTTATCAGCAAGGTAGCCTGCAAGTTTTACTGAAACTTCTCACAGCGATGTTTAAGAAAGTTGTTGTGTTATTAATTTAAACAGTTATTAATTAGTAATGGTTACTTTTGCCATAATTTTCTGACACAAGAAACAAGTTGGACTCTAATTATGTCACATATATATCCAGCTGTTCTTTAACAGCATCTTCACAAAGCAAACCAGACAGGAGAAAACTGTTTTTCTTTCAGGCGGCTCTGTGGAAGGGTACTCCTGAAAGAAGCCATTTCATGAAGCTATTTCTGGTTGCTGAGAAGCAGCTCCTCGGGATACAAGAGATTAAATGCTTGCTCCATTAAAATAAATTACAATATTTCCATTGATAACAGTGTTGTCAGAGTTTCACTCAAAACACTTTCTCATGCATAGAAAAATATGGTAAGTTTGTTAATGTTTGCTAGTGAAACAGAAATACTTGGGTGTACAGGGGACTAGGCTGGTGTCTTTCACACAGTATTTCTCATAAATATGGGTGGATGTTTTGTTCTTGCTGGCCTTCTGTTACAACTATTGCAACACAATGAAGAGTAGAGTTCAGTGTCAGTAATTGCTGGAAATCTGAGGATGGCACCCCACTTTTCATTGTAAGCCTGCAGTTGTTGTTCTGGTTGTTGTTGTTGGTTGTGGGTGGTTTTTGTTTTGTTTGTTGTTTGTTTGTTTTTAGTTTAGCCAGCTAAGAATATAGCAACAAAATTCAGCTTTTATACTAAGGTGTCATTTTTAAACACTAAGAAGTCTTTGCAGCTGTGGCACAGGGGAATGTGTTTCAATCTGGCAAGGTAAACATCTTCCACAAGAACTAATCTTTTTCTTGACTTAAAAGAAAGACTTTATGAGAGCCAGGTGGAACAAATCTTCCAGATGATATAACATTAATTCTTGAGCTCATTCAGACACCACACCATCTCACTTATAGAGTAAAATACAAAGTACATCCACAAAAGTCAAATTATGAGCCTCACCATGAGGCACCATTCATCTGTGCCACAGGGACTATTTTGTAGATTACTCTAAACAAGCAACTTCTCCCAGTGATGTGGGAAAATGCGGGAGGAACAGTAATGCTGCACAGTTGTTCTCCACACCCAACAACCTACCACAGCCTCACCCACCCCTCAGGAGTATTGGAATGAGGCAATGTATGCTGAAAACCATACATTGCTGTTTCTTTAAAGCCAAAGAAAATAAGAGGCCTCCTGCTGTTCCCAAGCCATCCTGAGGTCTTACAAAGATCTGAACTCTGTTGACAGCATGATTCATGACACCAGAGCTCCTCTCTGCTCTCACTGGATGGAAGTACCTCAGAGGAAAATGATAACACTTTCCTACAGCATCAT
The DNA here is from genome assembly GCF_963921805.1 of Phalacrocorax carbo. NCBI lineage: Eukaryota > Metazoa > Chordata > Aves > Suliformes > Phalacrocoracidae > Phalacrocorax > Phalacrocorax carbo. Next base: position 12,684,496 of record NC_087515.1, on the reverse strand, counting down.
GGTCATCACAGTCTAGTGAAGATTTATGAGACAATCTGAGGTACAGCCACTGTTGTCAAAGTCTCTGGATGCTGTCTGGCTAGCTTTTACACAGCTGGACTTCCAGGACTTTAAGTGAGGCTGCCCATTTCTCCTGAGCACTTGTCCTGCCAGCAGCTCAGGGTAGGCTGAATGGCATAGCAATGTCCTTAGTAATACAGTTAAAAAATTCAGTGGCATCTCACCTGGATTGAGCTGTGGTTTGCTTTTTCTTTGCCTCACTTTTCCACAAAGGTTCTTCCACTTCACTTTTATTTCTGTTTTCCCAGCTGGCTCTTCTTTCCCAGATATGTCCCATCTCACACCAGCCTGTCCCCCTTCATCCTGTGCACCCTCCTGCCCTTCCTCCTGCTTCCTCACCAGATAGGTCTGATGTAGCCAACGTCAGATTTCAGCCTATTGTTTTTCTAACATTGAATATAATGAACTGTGTTTTCATATGTTGCATTAGAGTTCGTTTTGTTTCTGCTGACACTCAATATCCATAGATATTAGAGAGCAGAGCTGGCATAATCTCTTGGGTAATTTACTCTATCTGCCCACACTACTAAAATTTGCTATTCATAGATTCCTACACAATCCCCATTAGTTTACTTTGATTACATGCAATGATAGTGATTCTGTACCTTCCCTCATCTGACTTTATTATAATGTATTATTTATAAGACTGCTCAGTATCCATGGCATGATATAATCAAACTGGGGACACAGACCTGCCACAGAAAGCCCTAGGAAACACAGCATGTACCGATGGTGTCTCAGCACAGTGGGAGAAACACAAAGTGTGCAAATATGCCAGGTTAAGCCCACTCCTGTCACAAGCTGTGAAGCATATCTGCATATAGGTTTGTGGTTTCAGGTGGAGGTTTGATCAATTACCCCTGACTCTATTGTATTTTTTTTTCCCCATCTGCCTAATTTTCACCCCTTAGTTTTAATTCTGGGTTCAAACACAAGCCATGGCTGAAAAGCAAAATGTACTGACAGTCCAAATCACAGGTGCACACAAGTCTGAAGACTACTTGAAGACAACTGATGATAGGCATTCCCCTGAAATTATAGGTTGGAAATCCCCCATCAAACCCAAAATTATCTGTCTCCACAGAGGCATTTTGAAGCCCAGGCTGCCTCCCTCCTCAGATCTTGGGTGTCAGGCTGGACCTCAGCCTAGAGCTGGCTCAAATGCAGTGCAGGTGCCTCTCCAGAGCTGGGATCCCATTTCTGATACCAAGCCAAGTATCATGCTCTTGGTAAAGCACCAAGATCTAGTGTATGTTTTATACAGCTGCATTATATACCTGATTGATTCCTAGGTGATAACAGCAAAAATCAGGGAATTCCCCTCTACAAAATTATCTGAATTCCCCTACATATATCACTATCACATTTTTCCACCTACTGCCTCTGTGAAAGGAAGGTTAAAATTCCTTTCTTTAGCTCTTATACAGCAGTAATAAGTCCTATCACAGTGAAATTATGATGAAGAAGAACTGCTGACAAGGCCAGGAACGTTTTTAACTTTGGAAAGTATTTGCTCAGGAATCAGTTTGAGAGACATGTGGAGGCATGTTAAGCATGTAAGTTATCCATTTCAAACTCAAGAAGCCCTAAGGTAGGTAGTCTTAGGGTTTGCCTGTAGTAAAGAGCAAAGCAATAGGAAGAGAAAGTCAACCAGCAAGGAGGAAAGAAAACACAATCATGTACTTAGATCCTGGTCTAGGAATAACCTTACAACTAAGGCCAAATTTCAGATTAAGGTCTTAATTCTTGAGAGGAGTTACATTCACAAAATGCACCTAAGATTTTGTGCTTTCAGGCACTGATTTACACATATGTTGTGTACTGCTCCTGAAGCCAATGTTGAGAAACTAAAACTAGCTAAAACCTCATAGCCATTATGAGACCTGTCTGGATTAACATCAGCAAAAACATGTTCCTGTTTACCTTACAGAATTCCTCATTACCTTACAGAATCAGCGGTCTTGAATATAACATTAATTGCCTTTCCCCCACAGTTTTTAACAAATGAAATATATAAGTAATAAGATTAGATGATGATTCCTTGTTTCTGACACCTCCCTCTGGCATTTCTTACCTTTTTCTAAGTGCTTTCCAGGTTTAACTAGTAATTATTCTAAACACTTAAGAGTTTTGAAATGCCTGGGCTCAGCATTCTCTCAATTTATTTGCTCATCCAGACCTCACAAGCTGTATATTTTATACACATTTAAATAATTAAAGTTTGAACCTGCAGGGCTTTCCTTGCTGATTTCTGAAAAGAGGGAGAATTTAATGGGAAATCAACTTAAATTTCATTATCTTAAATGGAAAAATGATTTGTCAATGCGCATTACCAGATTTTGTTTGGCAACACAAATTCTTTCAGTGAAAAGATTGTGTTGACTGATTTAAATAGGTATACTGCAGCAAACATTAATAATTTCAGAAGCAGATAACGTAATCATCTTGTGTTATTGACAAAACAGCTTTTCATGGTTTGTTGAGGCTAAAGAGGCAAGCGTAACCCAGCACTCTGAACTATCATTAATTTGTGATATTTTTGTCAGACAGAATTGGATTGTTATATTGGTATCACCTACCATCAACCTAGCAACCCAGGTAATTAGACTTCTAATGTGTTTTCACTGAAGTCTAGGCTGAAACTCTAATCCTATGGGCTTTTGTAAAAGTATATTGCATTTTTTGAACTTCATTGCTCCGTTTAGCTAACGTCATTGTATTTATAATAAAATGTAAACTGAGGCCTCTGTAGAGTTCATTTTACGATACAGAGTTTTCAATCTGCCCTGTTGCTGAAAGGGAGCAGTTGGACAGGACCTAGAAAATTAATGCCTGGGTCTCTGTCACTGAAATAAAGAAGAACCCAAGTATTGTCACCCCATGGTGCAAGGCGATACAGAAGCAGTTTACAACCTGCTGCTCCACCTGGACACTCACAAGTCTATGGGGTCAGATGGGATCAAACCGAGAGTACCGAGCGAGCTGGCAGAGGAGCTTGCCAAGCCACTTTCCATCATTTACCAGCAGTATGGGTTAACAGGGGAGGTCCCAGATGACTAGAGGCTTGCTGATGTGACACCCATCTACAAGAAGGGCTGGAAGGGGAGGATCCAGGGACCTACAGGCCTGTCAGCATGACCTCGGTACCAGGGAAGGTTAGGGAGTGGTTCATCTTGAGTGAGCTCACCAAGCATGTGCAGGACAACCAGGGGATCAGGCGCAGTCAGCGCGGCTTCATGAAAGGCAGGTCCTGTCTGACCAACCTGATCTCCTTCTACGACAAGGTGACCTGCCTGGTGGATGAGGGAAATGCTGTGAGTGTTGTCTACTTGGACTTTAGCAAAGCCTTTGACACTGTCTCCCACAGCATCCTTCTAGAGAAGCTGGTGGCTCATGGCTTGGACACGTGCATTCTGCACTGGGTTAAAAACTGGCTGGATGGCTGAGCCCAGAGAATTGTGGTGAACAGAGCAAAATTCAGTTGGTGACCAGTCACAAGTGGGGTTCCCCAGGGCTCAGTGTTTGGGGCCAGTCTTGTTTAATATCTTTATCAACCATCTGGACAAGGGGATCGAGTGCATCCTCAGTAAGTTTGCAGATGACACCAAATTGGGTGGGAGCATCAATCTGCTTGAGGGTAGGAAGGCTCTGCCGAGGGATCTGGACAAGCTGGATCGAGGGGCCGAGGTCAGCTGTATGAGGTTCAACAAGGCCAAGTGCTGGGCTTTGCACTTGGGTCACAACAACCCCATGCAACGCTACAGGCTGGGGGAGGAGTGGCTGGAAAGTTGTTGAGAGCAGGACCTCGGGGTGTTGGTTGACAGCCAGCTGAACATGAGCCAGCAGTGTGCCCGGGTGGCCAAGAAGGCCAATGGCATCTTGGTTTGTATCAGGAATAGTGTGTTGAGCAGGATCAGGGAGGTGATCATGGCCCTGTACATGACACTGGTGAGGCCTCATCTCAAGTACTGTGTTCAGTTTTGGGCCCCTCACTACAAGAAGGACATTGAGGTGCTGGAGCGTGTCCAGAGAAGGGCAACAAAGTTGGTGAGGGTCTGGAGAGCAAGTCTTATGGGGAGAGGTTGAAGGAACTGGGTTTGTTTCATCTGGAGAAGAGGAGGCAGAGGGGAGACCTTACGGCTCTCTCCAACTACCTGAAAGGAGGTTGTAGTGAGGTGGGTGTTGGTCTCTTCTCCCAGGTCACTAGTGATAGAACGAGAGGAAATGGCCTCAAGATACATCAGGGGAGTTTTAGACTGGATATTAAGAAAAATTTCTTTACAGGAAGAGTGGTCAGGCATTGGAACAGGCTGCCCAGAGAGGTGGTAGAGTCCCCGTCCCTGGAGGTATTTAAAAGACCTGTAGATGCGGCACTTCAGGGCATGGTTTAGGAGACACGGTGGTGTTGGGTTGATGGTTGGACCTGATGATCCTACAGGTCTTTTCCAACCTTAATGATTCTATGATTCTATTGAAAAGATGCATTTCTGTAAATGCATATGCTGAGGATTAGAGGTGACATGGAAAATAAAAATCCAAAGAAAAACCAAACCAGAAAGCAGATCAAAGCTGGAAGAAAATAAGAGTATATCAAGGCATGTTGTTTAAAGTAAAGACAGGAACAGTCATGTTAATTCCTCATATATGCCATATATAGGAAATTGCCACAAGCTACCCTCCATCGTTATTTTCTATCAGTAAGATACTTAACTGAAAAAAAAAAAATCAGCAAAGCTACACTGATAACACGGATACAGTCTGATTTATACGAGCCAAGAACATCACCATGTTTATAACTACATGGCCACATTTATAACTCTTAACAGTTCCTGTTAGTTTGAAGTACGTTACTGTCTTTAATGAAATTACCCAACCTAAGGGAATGGAATATCTCCTACATTAGTGTAATCTTCAAAGTAAAACCAATATTTAGAATATAACTGGCATAGGTAGTTTTATAAAGAATGCATTTCCTATTTAAAAAATTAAATTTTAATGTTAATGAAGGCAGGATATATTTTGCACCAACATAGAAGAAGCAGAGATTTTACCAGTTTAAATTAACAGGTTTCATCATGTCAGTCTAACATCTATTTTTTCATTTAATTTTCAAAAGAAATTAAAAAAGAAGAGGAAATTTATGAAGATAAAAGTCAAGAAATCTGTGTTTTTAAATTGCAATCTGTCCCAAAAGAGTATTTTTGTATCATTGTGGGATGCAGTTATAGAAAAAACACTATCTTTCCTTACTAATGTTTCTGAACTTCTACTTTAGCAGTAAATCATATCTGCTAGCATAGAGTCTGTTTTAACTGCATATAAATGATTCGCTTAAGTGCTTATGCTAGAAGATAACTTTCCTTAAGCTTGCAAATTGCCTGAAAGCTATATTATGAGGTGGTTTTTGTCGGCATAGATAGTTAGAAAATGTGAAGCTATAAAATATACTGGCAGACATGATTCTGGATGAACACTTTATATGAAATCACATCTGGTACAAATCAGATCTCAATCACATCAGAAGGACACCCATGCCCTGTCAATGATACAAACACAACAGAACAGAGACCCAGAGGATGGCTGTCCTTAGTTCTCTGTGCAGTAGGACAAGGTGATTAGGGAAATTTATAGAAAGGGTTTACTCTTGCCAGTGCTGTTGAAAATATTGCAAATATAAATAAGAAGTGAGTGGATTTAGACTGTCACTAAAGTGCTAATGTGCAGCTGTGGAGGTAGTTTTATCAAAATCTGATTGAGTTGTTTTTATTTAATCAAACATTTTTCTCTCTGGAAGGGAGTAGCTTAGGAAAGAGTCAAGAGCTCTGATTATATTTCCCTCTCAAAAGCATTTGGAGCAAAATGTTTGGAAAAAGCTGACTGGCAAAATCCAAATGTGATACATTTTCTATGTCCAAGAGAGTGATACAGGAAGCCGACCTGTTAACACTGCATAATTCTTAATTCCTGAAAAGTGGCATGAGACTTTTCTAGGCACCTAGTTGTAACTATTCAGGTAGGCTCAATCATACACTGCCCTTGGCACGTAGGCCCTAAATTCAAGCCAAGCTTTAATGGGATCTGGAGTTCAGGTAGCCCTCTGCCTAAATTCTCTGAGCATCCCAAGCTGCGTCCTATGCTATGTCTGTTTATTCACAAATTATGACACAGTGGTGATTTCATACTCTCTCATGCGTGTGCAAGCAAAGGACTGTTAGTAGAAGGCTGTCTGCTCAGCACATAAATCTCTTAGATTACCTTTCAGGGCAGCCTCACTCTATCTGCTAAACACTCTGAGAATCCAAGTAGTAAGCTCAGGTGGTCCAGACCAGTCCAAAGACACAAGGCGTCCGTACTTTAGACTTTGCTACACCTGAACAGAGAGCCACTGGCATACATTTGTGTCTGAAATATTTACTGTTGAAATTAAAAAATTGGATGAATGGTTAGAATGAACTTGTCTTTTTACATTGTGACAGTTTAAAAAATGCCACATGACTTATTTACTAATGGAAATAAGGAGGACTGTGAAGAAGGATTTTTAATCCAATATGTTTTCACTGTTTCCCACGCATTTGTATAAACACTAGGAAGAACAAGACTTTATTGTAAACACGCAGCTGAGACAATATCGGCCTATTAACTCCTATTTAATGCCAGTGATGCTCAGATGCATACAAGTGCCCATTTTCCAGTGCTTTTGAGACACTGTTTATAGTGGGGCAAAATCCCAGGACAACAGATTACACTGGATGTGCTACATATTTTAGAGCAAGCTCCTGCACTCTGCACGAAACACAGCACTATTCCTTAAAACCAGAATATGCTAAACAGCTCACAATACAAAACTCATGGAAAAAGGATCAAACTAAATAATTCACTCCAGCTACTCAGTTTCCTCTGGCCCTGGGCAGTGTTTCAAACATCTATCTGTGCTTCAGGCATGTGCTTAAGAACCAATGTTTCTCCTAAAGCTTTGAGCAGCCAAACCAGGACAAGAACTTATATTGCCTGATGAAAAGCTCATTAAAGAAAATTAGAATTATTTTTATTTTTCTTTCAAGGAAAGAACAATAATATGGATTTAATGATGTTTATTACCACATTGGTTAAATGCATCCAAACAGCTAATTCAGTCCTCCACTGGCTCATTTAAACATATTAGTAGTTTTGATTCAGCATGTATTTCTGTAGTTTGGCCCTGAAACAGTTTCATATTCAATATAAATTACAAATGTCAAATTCTTTAGGCAATGCAGAACATATACAAGAAGCCAATTTCAAAAAGGACACAGTATCTGAATTGTTTAATCCACATCTCCTGGCTCATTTGCTAAGCTATATCATTTTAATCTTCAACACACAGTTTTCCACTGCCTTGATGTTTATCTTCAGAATCCAGGTGGCAATGAGGAAGGCAAGAATTTTATAAATGCAGGATTTTCAGCTGGTATGTTTTCTGGAAATATTTCTATGTTGTGGAAATCCCCAGTTCAGGAATTTGTAAATCACTTTGGCTTTCTTCCTGTACCTCTCTGGGAAGTGTAAGTAAAGAATCCATGTCACCTAGTATGATTCTCTCTTTTCTTTCCCAGGCAAAATCATTGTTGCACTGTACCATTTTTCTTTTACTTTTACTGGAATAAAGCACTAATTTCATGTAGGTTTACAAAATAAGTGAAGAAAGGCAGAGTTATGCTTATATCAAAATCATAAAAATAATCATGAGTTTTGTTTCTGTCTCTGACTTCATCCACCACTGACACAAGAGCATCTGATGTGGCAACGCAAAGGACACAAGGATATCTTCAAGGAAAGAGCTTGCATGCACCTCTTTCAGCTGCCTTATTAGCTCTGAAACAGAGTTGGGGATTCTGCGTAAGGGCATGATGAACTTGAGAAGTTTGTATTGACATTTCCCACTACCAGCCATGCTTGGTACTCAGTGATGCCCCTCTGAAACCCGCTGAAGCTCACAAAGTGCTATTTACTTCAGCTTTAAATAGTGATCTCATAGCAGCAGTGGAGGTTACATAGTACTTGAAATAACTTTGCTGCTGAGCAGTGACAGGAGAAGAACGGGTGATGAACATTATCTTGACAACTCTACCGATACTTAGGCCAAAATGTTGTTGACATTGCCTCTTTACAAGACTCCTTCTGAGTTGTGAGGACCAAATCCTGTTCTCATTTACACCTCTGCAGCTCCCCTGAAGCCAGCAACCTGAAACAGTATTTACTCAATATTTAATCACAACATCACAGCAGTGGCAGAGGGTATACTCTCCTTGGCTGCAAACGAGTCCATCTGCTGAGGAGGTACAGGAGCAGGACTACGGAGTAGATCCTTGACACCCCTCAATAGGGAGCTAAACCAGAGTCAACAGCTTCTCTCACAAGACTTCTTTTGTTTTTCAGGGCCAAATTCTGCCCTTGCGTATACCTCTTCAACCAGTGAAGGTAAATAGAGCAGAATTCAGTCCTTAATATACAGAGCAAGTGACTCAAATGGGAGTTGTCAACTCTGTTTTACCAGACAGAGTTAAAACTGTTCAGTCAACGGAGTTAGCAGCTGGCTCAGCTGAGAAGAAAAGGAGATGGGGTCTGAGTGCTAATGAAGCACAATAGTCATTCAGAGCACATCAGGAAACAGCAGCAAGCTAGGCTGGTGCTGTTCGGGATGAACCGTGAGCCCCAGGCAGCACATTTTCCAACTGGAGATTGAAGTAATAAGTATTAAGTTGCCGCAACAGAATTATAAGGTAGTTAAGACACACAGTTATCATTAAAGTAGTCCTTTTGTCTTTTGCCTTTAGAAAAATCATAAGAAAAGGTGTCTAGGGAAGATACCTACATCCGTGTTAAGGGCTCAGTTTTATCCCTTGTGGTTTAAAACACTTCAAGTGAAATCATCTATAACCTTGCATCAGTAGAGATGTAGAAGGAGGAGTTTACATTTTCAAGGTAAGTAGCACATCTTTAACTAAACTGTTTTCAACAGATTCCTTTATCTACTAATGTAATAGTCACTCCTCTGAGTTTTGTGAATCATTCCTTCAGAATGTATCCCAGAGATTTAAAGTGGCTAAATTTAATTTTAACACTACCATGGCAGCCATCATCTTTCTGTAGCAATAGATACCTGAAGAAATACTAGTGAGAACAAGCCACTTTTCAAATCAAATTATATAAATAAGTAGAGCTTGAAAGAGTAAACGAATGTACTCTTGTGTTTACAAGAATAAGATTAAACCAAAATTTTATATATGTATATCATATCCTGGTTTTATCTACTTTCTGAAATTTATATACCACAGTAATAGGTTTAATACTCAAATTTAGTAACTTCACCTTTAACTATCAATTAGTAATCAGTTAAAAATCGTATAAGGCACAGCAGACCTCAGCTAAGGTGTTTGAGGAATTAAGTTTAATTCCTTTCGGTTAAATTAATTTTGTTTTCTATCTTTATCTGAATTGATTTCATAAAAATAATTGGAGAGTCTAAAGAAAAATAAAAAAGACATATTTTGGCAAAGAAATAATTCTGACAAACTTTGAATTTTAAGGTCAATCTCAGGACCCCTTGTCCAAATGATTCTATGGTTTTTGGTGTTTTATTTTTCCTGTAGATTTTTGAACAGAGGAAAAGATCAGATTATTTCTAATTATAGAAATGGATTAAGAATTTAAATTTATTTTGTAGCACCCATTCTATGAACTATCCTGATCCTGATTGATAGGAAGACACAAAATCTCAACAATAATTGTTTAAAGAAGCATCAATAAATAATGCAAAAGTGTAAAGCATGTTTACCTAGGCAGACATTCCAAAACATTTATCTGTGGTGCAGTTCATACCAAATGCTCAACGAGACTAACTCAGGGAATCCCTGCTAACAGTGAACAGAACAGTGTGCATAGGACTTATTCTTAGAAAGGAACAGCCCTTATTCCTTGAGATAAGTGTATGTTTTTGTTTTCTTGTTGCTTAGTGGCCTCTTTGGCTGTAGCTTGAAGGTGTGTGGTTTGGAAGTGGCTTACAAAGTTTGATTAAACCTGTGTTTTCCCCACCTTACCTTCTCCTTAGCACAAGCAGCTTAATTTAAAAACACAGTCACTGTAACAACAATCACTCCTGTTTCCTTGGAGGGGATTACAAGCTAATCTTCCTGCAAATGCTCACTGAAATCCTACCCTTCTCTCTCTGGGGACGAAATTATGGCATGATTAATGCAAAAAGGAATTTTGCCACAGAGTTCAGTGGAGCAGGGATTTCTAACTTCATCGTACCCTACTCACGGTACTGCCACTAAGTCTCATGATTAATTTTAAAGATGGATTGCATTAAGCTACGAGGATAAGTGGCATAATCTGGCTTTTTTTTTTGGTGCATGAGTTTTATGCTGGAAACGTCTACAGACACATTCTGTAAGGAAGAATAGACAAATATTCTTGCATAAGAGAGAAAAGTCAAAGCTGCATGGATAGCAAAATTTGCAAAGACTATTAGGATTTCCTGGGGCTTGTTGTTATTTTGAGTGCACTGGTGTTTAGGGTAATATCAGAGGCTCCCCACTTTGTGCCTTTCCTCAGGTAGTTTTCCACAAACTCATGAGCAGTTTTAGGATCTAGCTACTGTGTCAAATTTGGTTAACCCTGGCTAATAGCTTCCAAGGCCTGTTTGTTTTTTGTTTTTTTTTTAATTCTGTCTATCTCACTTTCAAGTCCACACACAGAGAAATGATCATGTAAGCTTTACTCCCTCAGGAAACCAAACATTGTAACTACAAAGCACTTGAAAAAAAATTTAATTCTAATTTATCTAGTTAAAACTGTAGGACTTCAGAAAACCATTCAGGCAAGAAAGGTAAACAATGTACTGTAATGGATAAAAGAAGAAATAATACTTTAAAGTGCATTAAAAAAACCCACCAAGATCAATTTATTTCATTACAGGTTTGAAAATAGCTGATGTTGTACACTCTGTCTGGTAAGTATGACACAATATTTATAATGGTTTCAGAGTTCTGCAAATAGACATAGAAAGAACAGAGACCACAATATATTATAGGTCAAGGTCATAATCACCATAAAATTCTATTTGCCTCTGTAAATTTAATTCAGCTAATCCATTGCCCTGTCCCCAAGTGAATTAGCAACTTCACTGAAATATAAAATATCTTCTGATCAGAGAGGCACAAATTCTTCTCTCAGTCACATAAATAAAACACAGTTACTCCAGTTTTTTGGAGGTAAGGTAAGGTATCAGAAAGGGAGTAGATTTGCACTGATGAAAAAGAGAATAGAACTTGCTCTGAACAAAAATAAATCAGGAAAGTATTGTTTTGTTGGCTGTTTTTCTGTTTTTCCACTTTTTCCCCTTAATATTTGTTTCGTGGATACAATCAATAACAAGGCTGGTGCATTGCCTGGAGATACATAGAAAGGAATAATCCCTCTGAAGCTTCTGTGATATGCAGGGATTGTGCAATTAACTGCCCCATGCCTTTATGGCCTCACCTCTTCGTGACCATGAACAAGTTGGAAAGGAAACCACAGAGTGCATGGGCTGCAACTATAGCTGTGCTTTGTAAAGAGTAGTGCTCATCTCCTCCTTCATGCCAAACTGCACACCAGCTTAAGAACCCGGCAGGAAATAGCCCTCAGAAGAAAAACCATGCTTAAATCTCCTGGAGCAGAACTTGGGATGAGTACAGAAGAAAGTACTTGGAGAAGGAAGGCCAATTAGGAATCCAAAGGCAGAGTCTAAATTTTACATCTCGACTATGACCTGTGTGCCGTATTTGGGATCCAACACTGTAACAGGCATGCTCCTTCACATTGCGACACTCCTATTAAGTCCTGGGCTATCTGGAGCTTTAAAGCTAACCGCAAATGGTAATTCCCATAACCTTGATACAAGTTCTGCACCTCTGACTCATCTGTGTTATTAGGTCTGATAGTAGCATATCAGACAGTCACTGAAGCCAGACAAAATGTTTTGAATTAAGAAAAATTTGTTTGGAAAATAAGGCTTCTTCCATGTGGAAATATTATGTGGAAAAATGTCAAATACCTCTCTTCTCTTACTCCCTACACCCCCATTAGATAGGAAAGATAATTTTTTTTCAAGAAATTTCAAAATGCATTTTAATGTGGTTGCAAATAGCTCAAGAAGCTTCACAAGACCAGAGACACCCCATCTGAGCCTCCTGTGATGCCACTACTGCCAAACTTAGCAGGGCTACCTGCACCATATCATTCCTTGCAGCTTTAGAAAGGTGAGAGGGATGTACTGAGTGGAGGCAATGACAGATGGGTGCTTTGTTTTATTTTACTGTCATTCTTGCAGTTCTCAGGTTTGACAGAAATGAAGAGTAAGTGAAAACAACGGTGAGACCAAATGCCAGTACTTTTTAAAAAACAACCTGCTTTCACAAAATCCACAGCATGTCCAGCATAGTAAGGTAGGGAGATGTTTTTCTTATCAATTCTGTTTTGCATTTGTTAGTAACTTTGTATGGATTATTACTTTCTCGCTCATCAGCTATAGGTAGGTCTCTGAAAGTAATTGCCTGGAAGAAATGTCCCTGTGGTTCCTGAGTGGATGTAGAATCGCAGAGAATGAGATAGAGCAAAGACAACAAGAGCATAATGAGCAAAACCCCCACAGAATAACATGGGAAAATGCAGTCCAGCGTACCAACAGGTCCTATTCTTCTAAATAGTGAGTGACCCTACCTCTTAAAGAAGCTATGTCCAGAGGTGCTTCAGGCTTTCATAATGCAGACATCAATACAGGATGTTATACTGCATTTCTAATAATCTGAAAAATAACTGGGTACTGGATATTTAAGTATTCAAGAAGCTGGATCCTGTTGTTTGGGTTCTGCATAGTAAAATGCGGTATCAGAGAAATTTGCTTTTCCACAATGTATGCTTAAGAGAAAAGGAAGGAGAAAAAGGAAGATAAAGCAGTTAAAGTAAGAGTTGTGTTTCTTATCTGCAAATACCTTCCAGTCTGGGGAAATAATTCTCCTATAGGTATTAGATCAAACTCACACATAAGCAAAGAAATAGAAAGAATCTTTGCTGAAACAAAAAATTATAGACCATCAAATATATTTTGTGTTATCTGATGGGAAGCAAGTTTGTTTATTTGCTGTTCTTTCTTAAATACAAGAACATTTTAAACTAAGGGAATATTTTAAAGCAGCAGACTATCCCTTTCCTCTGGGGTAAATACATAGATTGCTTAGCAACATTTTATGATCCAAAGACCGAAATATATTAATATATAAAATACCACTATGAAAAATGGTCAGCTTGAGAAAAAAGCCAGCAGCCTAGTGACTGGATGATTTGAATGATCTATTACATTAAGATTTATTAACTGGGTTTCTTTTTTGAAATCCAGCTGTGAAATGAGTAATGAAACAGAGCAATCATATAGGGATCATAGGCAAATAGGCAATGATAGTTGTCTCTGAAAAAAGGAGGAATCAGCACTACTATTCTCAGGGGTTTTATGTACATGAGAACAGAAGAAATTGCTGTGTAGCTATTATGTGATGGGGGTGCTAACTGCAGGTGAAACAGCGCTGGAAAGAATTACTGATGGAGGGGAGGCACGAGGGAGATCACTCTCCTTCGTTCTCTCTTTCATCTGTAAGGACCAGAGTCATCTCAAGGTCTGGCTACACAGGGCCAGGCACAGATGTGATCAGCTCAACTGGCTGTTGAAGACAGAACCTTCCCCTTTTCATTAACAGGCAGGATCCAGAGGACCAAAGAGGGTGGAAAAAGGCAAGATCAGACTGTGGACTTCTTGCCTTCTGGATAGATGCCAAGGAACCAGACAGGTATGGAGAGGGAAGAAGCCTTGTTTCTCTTACCAGCTGGGAGGTAATCAGGAGTAAGCCTAGAAAACATCACTCATGCTGTGACTTAACACTTGCAGAGATGGATAATTTTTCATCAGGACAATCCTAGCACTTGCACATGTGTAAATGCACTTTTATATTTTGGAAGATACTCCCATTTGTAAGTTGAATTCTGCATTCGAGTAATTTTGCTCCGTACAAAGGCCATTCATATTTCTGACCTCCCAGAAGACATTGACCAAACCCCTGGAGCATAAAGTTTAAGATGTGAGTGAAGGCACTGACCTAAGCACCAATCGGAGCAGTAAAACTGTGCCAGACCAAAAAGAGCTTCACTGCACACCAAGCATCACAAAAATTATCTCAGCGGCCACTGTGAGACATTCATTATAGAAGTAGATCTGGCATTGTAAGGATCTTATTTGTCATCTTCTAAAGATTGCTGCCCACAATGCTAAGCTGGCTGCCTGACCTTACACCCTGGAGCTCCATGGACTTTCTGAAGGGACTTGCCATCCTACTCCCTACTCTCCTTAAAAAGTCAGAGGAAGCCCTAATGCAATATATAGGGTTGTCTTACAAAATAACATTGATTTTTTTCATTGGTCTTCTTTGCAGGATAAAACAAGCAGGGAAAGGTTTACCCACAAAACATTCAGACATTACCATCGTACTTTGATATTTATTTTCATATGGGAAAAATTATCCTCAGAACACCTTAATTTCTAATGATCCCTAAGATCACAGGGAAATTGGCAGTACTCCTTAGCGACACATCTGTATGAGAACAAGACTGGACACTTCCTTGAGAAATTGCCAGATTCATCACATAAAAATTAAATTCTGTATGGTTGCTTAGGGACTGCAATGATGTTTCCAGATTTGTGTTTGGGGTTGCAGGATGGTAATCATGAGATAGATGTAAGCAGCATGGTACAAACAAAGGCATAGGTAGGATTTTAATTTACTTTCTGAGTAGCCTCCACTGAAATCACCACTTCTCCACCCACATGGCTAGCCTCCCCAGAGAAGTCACTGCAGGGAGCAGAAGCAAGCCCAAGGATTAATGTAAAGAAGTCCTTCATCTTCTTTATTTTCCTTTGAAGGCTTTTGAAAAGGTAGAATCTGGGGTTGAATTATGAAGGCTATTTAACACTAGATATGGCAGAGGAGATTGCAGGGGGGATTGAGCTTTGTGGGAATTTTAAAATAATTTTTAATATCTATTACTAGGGCTTTTGCTGATGTTAATGAGTGCTAAACCTGTTTGCCATAGTGCAGGATAAGCTGCCAGAAGAGTAACCAGTCCAAAGGGAGTTCTGAAGGGAGAAGTAGGGCACTTCACTACTCACCTCTGATTGTGAGCCTGCATTACGGGTTCAGCTCAAGTGCAGATCCTATTCTTAATATATTCACAGCATGTACAGTTTTAGTTGTATAACAAGGATCCTTTATCTGAATTGTGTTCATTGGCACATGTTATTCTTAATATGTCAGGATGCAGTTTCTTAGCTACTGTGGTAAATACACTAAAATCCAGTAATAAGATACTCTAGCAGTCCTTCACATCTATCTCCACATTCAGCTTTCATTGAAAAGAAGTCTGAAGGACACATAAAAATGTTTTAAAATTCTTCAGAACAGTAAAGTCTAGCTTGTTTGGTGTACATGAACCTAATGTTTTAAAAAATACAGTGTATCAGACACAGTTAGGTTCCCATATTGAAAAATTCAGTAAATTACCTTGTGTTAGAAACTCAACTTATTCAATGTGTAGAGAAATCAGCAAAACTCTATGGATTTTGATGTGTTTTCTGGTAGGCCTTCAGTTTAACAGCAGACCTACCCTGTTTCCCCTGATGTTTTTGCTAAATCCATTTTCATATTTCACCTCAACAGCAAGTGTCCAGACTTGTGAAATCAAAAGTGCTCTGTGTATTATTTCAAATAAAAAATATGAAGTAAGTGGACAGATAACATATTTATTTTTAAGGAAAGTTGAATCAAGACCTGATTTTTACTTAGGTCTCACCTATACCCCAGAATTCTGCTCTAGTCAGTATGGAGGATAAAGCATGATCCAGCATTAATACACATGTGCAAGAAAAAAACAAACCACTACTTACTTAATTTGCACCAAAAAGCTTTTACTTTTTTTAATACAAAGTACAATTGATACAAAATGCAGTCAATAAGAACACTTTGCCACTGTAGCATAACTGTGCGTTAATAAAACATCTTTGTTGTTGCTATGGTTTTTCTCTCTCCTTTTGGAAGCTGTTATACTTCATAAAACTACTCTAATATACACTGGATGAAAGGGAGAGGGGCTGACATTTGGCCTAAGGCTGAGCGTGGTAGCCTTGAATATCACAAATCGAAACTGATGCTTGTGGCTACCTTAGAATGCCAGGGTGAAAACACCCAGGTTTGGGTTTCCCACTGAGAAACAAGACAATGCCTGTTCTGAGGTACTGCCTCTCACTATCTCATTGTATTTTTCTGATTCCTTTAGTGCTAGAAAGTCATATTCCATTGAAACTAGAGTGGACATTCAAAATGATAAAGTGGTGAAAATAGTCTGGACTCTTCCGGTTTCCACCTAGTCTGGCAAATACCTTTAAATCATACCCAAAGAGCCTAGTGTGGCTGGCAGGAGCAGGGAAGTGATTGTTCCCCTGTACTCGGCACTGGTGAGGCCACACCTTAATACTGTGTTCGGTTTTGGGCCCCTCACTACCAGAAGGACATTGAGGTGCTGGAGCGTGCCCAGAGAAGGGCAATGAAGCTGGTGAAGGGTCCAGAGCACAAGTCTTCTGAGGAGCGGCTGACGGAACCGGGAGTGTTTAGCCTGGAGAAAAGGGAGCTCAGGGGAGACCTTATTGCTCTCTCCAACTACCTGAAAGGAGGTTGTAGTGAGGTGGGTGTCAGTGTCCTCTCCCAAGTAACACACAATAGGACAAGAGGAAATGGCTTCAAGTTGCAACAGGGGAGGTTTAGATTGGTTATTAGGAAAAATTTCTTTACTGAAAAAGTGGTCAGGCATTGGAATAGGCTGCCCAGGGAAGTGGTGGAGTTGCCATCCCTGAAGGTATTTAAAAGATATTTGGATGTAGTGCTTAGGGATATGGTTTAGTGGTGGACTTGGCAGTGTTAGGTTAATGGTTGGTCTTGATGATCTTAAAGGTCTTTTCCAACCTAACTGATCCTATGATTGTATTAAATCTTTAACATGAAAACTGGCATTGCTCCTGAAATAATGGGAGTATCTAAACAAAACAAACACAACTAATAACTTTTGGATTAACATTTGATACAAACTTAGATCAAAGGTAATTTTGGTATACCTTGAAATATATCGTACACACCTTGAAAAACATTGTATACACCTTGAAAAATATAGTATACCTTGAAATTAACAGTTTAATCATACTTTTGGTTTTCACTGCTGCCAGTATAAAACACTGACTACCACAAGGAGGTCCTCACAGCTTTTAATTTGCAAGAGTGATGTGACTGAGAGTCTCATTGTCTCAGGTACAACAGAAGGACATAGAGTAGGTGTGAAAGGGAGATCACTGAATAGCAAAATCTTTCGAAATCAAGAGTGCCATGACAGGGTTGTCAGATGGTCTCTTAAAGACTATCTGGCATTATTTCTCTTAATAAATTTTCCTTTAAATATGTGTGTGTATATATATATTTTTATATAAGCAGTAGGCTGGGGAAAGTTCATGTGTTTTCTTCTCTCATTTCATTTTTCTATTCTTTATCTCTTAATGACTGCAGAAGTTATGAAATACAGTATGAGGAGATAGAGTAAACAGACCAATTGGCTTCCTCAGAGAGACTTATACTTCACAACTGCTTCCTGAAAAAGTGAACTCTTAATTTTTACCTTAACAGAAATGAAAATAACAGTGATCCTCCTGTCAACCTCCACAAGAATCTTATGTAATGAAAAGTAATGCAATAAAATCTGCTATGAAAAGGTAAATAGCAAGAGTATAAGAAAATACCTGGCTCTGTGGTTAGTCATGTAGGACACAGCTACTCTCCCAAATGGCTTTATATGCTTGCAAACATCTAAAGCATATGAATCAGAATATCCATATATTCTGTTCCATTTAATAAAAAAATGGCACCAGTTGGCTTTGCACTATTCCATATGTGCATGACTTCTTATGCCCTCTGGCTTTTCAAAGAATCATAGAATCATTAAGGTTGGAAAAGACCTGTAGGATCATCAGGTCCAACCATCAACCCAACACCACCGTGTCTCCTAAACCATGCCCTGAAGTGCCGCATCTACAGGTCTTTTAAATACCTCCAGGGACGGGGACTCCACCACCTCTCTGGGCAGCCTGTTCCAATGCCTGACCACTCTTCCTGTAAAGAAATTTTTCTTAATATCCAGTCTAAACCTCCCCTGATGTATCTTGAGGCCATTTCCTCTCGTTCTATCACTAGTGACCTGGGAGAAGAGACCAACACCCACCTCACTACAACCTCCTTTCAGGTAGTTGGAGAGAGCCATAAGGTCTCCCCTCTGCCTCCTCTTCTCCAGACAAAACAAACCCAGTTCCTTCAACCTCTCCCCATAAGACTTGCTCTCCAGACCCTTCACCAACTTTGTTGCCCTTCTCTGGACACGCTCCAGCACCTCAATGTCCTTCTTGTAGTGAGGGGCCCAAAACTGAACACAGTACTTGAGATGAGGCCTCACCAGTGTCATGTACAGGGCCATGATCACCTCCCTGATCCTGCTCAACACACTATTCCTGATACAAACCAGGATGCCATTGGCCTTCTTGGCCACCCGGGCACACTGCTGGCTCATGTTCAGCTGGCTGTCACCCAACACCCTGAGGTCCTGCTCTCAACAACTTTCCAGCCACTCCTCCCCCAGCCTGTAGCGTTGTGACCCAAGTGCAAAGCCCAGCACTTGGCCTTGTTGAACCTCATACAACTGACCTCGGCCCCTCGATCCAGCTTGTCCAGATCCCTCGGCAGAGCCTTCCTACCCTCAAGCAGATTGATGCTCCCACCCAATTTGGTGTCATCTGCAAACTTACTGAGGATGCACTCGATCTCCTTGTCCAGACGGTTGATAAATATATTAAACAAGACTGGCCCCAAACGCTGAGCCCTGGGGAACCCCACTTGTGACTGGTCACCAACTGAATTTTGCTCTGTTCACCACAATTCTCTGGGCTCAGCCATCCAGCCAGTTTTTTAATAGCATCAAGTCACTTGCAAATAGAGCTGATAAAGGTTGCCAGGTGTTCCTTCTAAGTACTACATGGTCTTGGTAAGAAAATAGGTGTGTAGTGTAGATGATAATTGCATCTGAAATCTTCAGCAAATCTATTTTATTTTCACTCTTTTTTTTACTTTAAAGGAAATTGGCTCTGACACACCAGCTTGAGCAAAAAGAAAACAAAAAAAATTTCTATAATTCCTCTGTCTTGCTCATTTACCAATTCTCCTTCAGACTGTTGATACTTCATGGGTTTAACAAAATTCTTGTCTGGGGCCTTGAACCCACTCCCAGTGAAGTCAAATTGGAAGACTTCTGATTCTGTAGTGATGACTTAATTAAGTTTTGCAAGAGGTGTATTAATGCAACCAGAATCCCTCTGTATAATTTACATTACTTGTAGTAACCACAAAGCAAAAACAGCATCAAAACTGAACTTCTAGTAAAAGATACTGCCTCAGATTTGTCAGTGACCACACCCTTAGCAACAAAAGCTCTTTCAGTATCTATTTACCAAATTTGAATGCAGTAGCTAAAGAAATCATAACTTATCATAGATCAGGGGAAAAAATTATTT
This sequence comes from Phalacrocorax carbo, assembly GCF_963921805.1. Taxonomy (NCBI): domain Eukaryota; kingdom Metazoa; phylum Chordata; class Aves; order Suliformes; family Phalacrocoracidae; genus Phalacrocorax; species Phalacrocorax carbo. The sequence goes on along the minus strand of NC_087515.1, from coordinate 12,664,716 downwards.
ATATGTAAGTAGAAATATTTCTAAAAACAACATGAATCAGAAGGAAAAAAAATCCCAAATGGTCTGGTCTGGCAAATAAGTTATCTTTTAATTTTTATTATAAGTGTAAATAGCACGCGGTATGAAGAAAACTTAGTGCATGAAGTGTTGGAGTAAGTCCACAAATGTAGAAGATCACCCTCTCTAAGGCTATCAGTCTATAGGTTATTGCAATAAGCACTGCACTAAAACAAAATTAAAATCCCACAGAGCTAAGGGAAAATAGGAGAGAGACAATTACTTCTCATGCATTATGAACACCTGAACAGCAAATTCTCTTTCTCTTGTTTCTGTTTTTTTGTTGTTGGTGGTGGTGGTTTTGTTGTGGGGGTTTTTTTTTGGGTGGGTGGGTGTTGGTTTTTTGTTGGGATTTTTTTTTCCTCTGCTTTGATGGGATTAAGATTGAGTGCCTAGAAAAAAATAATTTAATCAAGTATGTCTCCTTCCTGGATTTCATAAGATATTTAATGGGCATCATGAAATCTGTAAACACATTGTATCAGTGCAGAAAGGGATTTTTCTGTTTTTAAAGTATAGATTTTTACTGACATAAAACTACAGAAGGAATGTGTGAATACCTGTGAATAGCCTTAAGAAAAAAAATCTGATAGGCATTTGTAAGAGTTATGGAACAGAGACATATCCACAAATGTTCACAGATTGGCTTTATCCCTTCTTTAATGTAACTACCTTCATCTTTCTAATTTCAGTCTAGATGAGACATGCCTTGTGTACTTAACTGGGGTCAAACCATGGTATTACAGATGGACCAGTTCCAACAGGAATCTTTACACTGGCATCCTCTTCATAAATCTGGTCCTGATTAAACACAGCTCCTCCCGTCATCCAAACACTCTAAAACAACTAATTCTCTTCTCCCTCCTCAGATTGCTCAACTATCAAAAAGGGCTTAAAAATAAATATCCACCTGTTTTCCATGATAAAGGATCAAATCAGATGATTAGCTGGTCTAAAGAACACACTCATCTGTGATGAGTGGTAACTCTACCATGAAAAGCAACTAATAAATATTAAATTAGTTCCATCTAAAAGTTCAAGGCAAAAAGTTATGTACTTTACTTGCTGGACCTTTAGTGAAGTGGAAAAGGCTTCAGGTTAACTTTTAATGTGTGTATAAAACGAAAATGTTTTTGGCCTTTGTACTGCTTTTATTACAGCCACATGGCAAATTGAGTTATGCTGATGCACTTACTAAGTAAAGTTTAACTTCTCATAAAAATAACACTCTTCCCCATAGACAAGAAAACAAGACTAGTTAGCAGGATAACAGGCATGACTTGCTCACATCTGATTACTAAGGTGTTCATTCCTCAGTATTCACAACTAAGGTTTTTAACAGTAGCTGTAATAATTTGTGCAAATGTCTTTGAAAGCATGTCCTCAGATCTGACAAATTACACAACTGCAGCATGAAACTGAAACTTTTACAGCTACATGGAAACTTAGAAATGAGGATAGGCATCAGTACAGAGATTGAAAGATGAATGAAAAAAGAATCAAAACTTTAAGACCTCACTGTGCCATCTTAGGTCCCAGTTCTTGCCAAACTGAGTATTCAGCTTAATTTAAATTGCTTGGAAATGTTTTCCATATACAAATACATTTTTTTTCTAATTTTAATAATACATAATATATTAATTAATAACAACCTATGTTGTAGAAATGAGAGGTAAGCAGACAAAGAACCACTAGTGAGCTATAAAAGTTCTTTCCTACTATTTGAAAGAGCAATTTTCTGTCACTAGAAACTATACATTTGTTCAAAGGACCAAGCTGGACTTGATTTTCCTTCAAATCTTACTGTTTTGGTGGTGTACTGAGTCCCTTCACACACTGTGACTTCCTTGGCATTTGCAAGTACTTGACTATAAGAGGGTGACATGCTATTGGCCCCATTTTGACCAGGCGATCACTGCAGGTCCCTTCCAACTGAAATTTCTATTCTATTCTATTCTATTCTATTCTATTCTATTCTATGCTATGCTATGCTATGCTATGCTATGCTATGCTATGCTATGCTATGCTATGCTATGCTATGCTATTCTATTCCTTCTCTTCCAGTATCCACTTGGAAAGCTTTGGCTGAGCCTGTTCATGGTGGTGAGGCAGCCGCACCATCCCTCAGACTACATTTATTTTAGCAACAACATACGCCAATTCACAGCTATCATTACCATAGCAGATGAAAGGTAAATGCCTGGCAAACTTTCACAGGAGCTTATCTACTTCAGCCTTCTTATTCTTACCCCAGCCTGTGATGATGTTTCCTGCCTACAGGCCAGCTTGACTAGCACATCTGTGATTGCCTTCCCAGAGATGAGAACTACCATAGGGAGCAGGCTACTTACTGCCTATAAGGTAGCCAAGTCACAAGCGTAGTGCACATGGGACCTTCTTCCACCAGGAGAGGAACAGAACAAACAAGGAAATTCACCAGGCCCAGGAAAGCTGTGCAAGATTCATCCCCCCTGATAACCTGGAAACAGAACAGAACCTGACTGCCAGCTCTGCAGAGGCCACTGCATGATGGCAAATGGCACTTTACAGGACTAAGAGAGAACTTTTTTCTGGTGCGTTCAACAGTGCAATCCTCTGTACTCATTCTCATTAGCAAATCCTGATAAGACTGTTCATTAGACAGAAATGTTTATTGTGTATCAATAAAGTGAATAGTCTAAGGAGGGAAGGTGAAACAATTCTTTCAAAATCTGTTCTGAGAACAAATCTTTCAGTTAACAGCCCATCACTGGAATCACAGAAAACATCTTTTTTGAGTGTTCTGTTTTTCAGTCTGAGAGAGTAAATATGCTCAGCACCATTTTAATCAAAGAAAAACACTTTTTTCTTTTCCTTCAGCAATTAATCATATTCTAGCTGAAGGAATTTTCTTTGTTTAAAGCAACCCAAAAAACTACCTACCGCCCTGAAGCAGTCAAGCTAAAGGAAGCAAACCCAGCTTTCAGAATCTTAAGCTTCTTTGTTCAGGCTTGTTTTGCCTTAGTGAAATCTGAAGAAACATGTATTTTCCCCTAGATATGAAATACTTCCTTTACACTGCCTGATTTTGTTCATAATGTGGTCCTTATCACCATCTGAGAAAAACAGAAGGATTAGAAAATAACAAAGCCTGCTTCTTTTGGAAAAAATCTACAGACAATAAATATGGGAGTAAGTTCAGTAAGCGATTCTAAATTCCTCTGCTATCTGAAGTGGCAGATCAAGGTTTTTCCTCAGGTGAAACTTTTTCATATTGAAAGTGAAATATTGCCTTTCTAGCCCGTTCAGATCCCAGCTGTAGCCTTCAGGAAAAATCAGTATTCAACTATTACATCTCTTAATATTTTATTTTCTCCTTGTCTTTAATAAGATCTTTGCCAAGAGTTTTGGAGAGTACCACTTGAAACTATAATTTTCCCTCCTCAAAATATTTTCATATCCAGCTGCAGAAATTAGGGTTCTTCTACGCTCCTCCTCAATGAGAAACCTGCTCTGTGTGTTTATCCTACTGAATGGCTCCAGAGTTGTTTTTGTTTGTTTGTTTAAAGCATGGTAACATGGAAACCAGTGTGATGAATCTGGGGCTTTAAAGAAGCAGACAATCATATTTAATACAGTCTGTTATCAAAAACTGAGCTGGGAAATCTAACCTGATGAAAATCCCTCTGCTGCTGCAGCACTGACTGGTAGTCACCAGATTAGAATAGAAAGGCATTCTACTATTTAAAGTCCAAGCTGAGAAGAATTAAAACTAGTAAAAATCTATGTAAAGCAAAATTTAGCATAGAGGATTAAATTTACTGTTTGTTTATGTTCCTGGGGTAAAATAGACCATGATTAATACGAGATGTGATTTACGTACTGGGTTATAAATACACTGGACATTAAACAGTAAAGCCATGTAGTTCACACTGCTCTGGGAATTTGTGGGTTACCCAAAGTGAGTATAATTCATGCATGACAGACATGATTTATCACTCACTACTTTTACATTTAAGTCCATGTATTATAGCAAAGTTGCACACAGTAGAAAGCTAGAGTAGCCTGGTGGCAAGTCAGTACTTACGGGAATTAGATAGTGAGACAGACAGAAAAAGTTTAAATACCATCAGTGTGAGAGATGAATAGCTAAGAGGAATGCTCCGGATAAAACGTGTAATGAAATGAAGCAGTGGAGATAAGATTACATGTCTGTACACACCTAGCTAACACATCGCAAGGAACACTCACCCCCATTTGACTTGGTCAGCCATGTTAGAAAGAGACCTTTGAATTAGAAGAAAGACTAGAGGATTTAAAATACATTTGAGGACAACCTTAAATTTTTACCCATCTATACCCTGAAGAAGCAGATTATGGCTCTGCTTTCCTGTGCCAGCATGATATTGGTGTAACTGCACAGAGGGGTATAGCTGGTGCTGTAAAGCTGATGCAATGCAGAGCTGTACCAATCCAATGGAATTCAGACATAAATTGGCTAAATGCTTTTTAATTGTCCCTAATGACTGTTGCTGTGGTTTGGCATTTAATTTACATTTATGAAAATGTTAAAAAGGATCATTCATACCAGATTCAGGTCTTGGGAAGGTATACAATGTCATTTTTTTAATGCTAGATCTATTTAAGTGTTTTGGCTAAAGGCAAAACTCGTGATATTCACATCAACAAAAGCTTCAAAATCTGCACTTTTGTATTTGTACATGTATCAGGGTAGCCTCGAAAACAAGATTTCATGTCCAAATTTACCACTGGCCAATCATTATAGAAAAGTTTGTCTTGTCTTTATACACTTATAAGTAGTCACAAAGACTTTTCCACTTCCCCACAGTTATAAAACTTCTAATTCAAAAGTCACTTAGTTTTTAAACTGTAGTTTCTGCTGGTTTAAAGTCCAAATGTACACTTTATTTGACTGGATATGGTCTAAAGGTCATAACTTGTCTGATTGTGGATGCAATACATTTTAAAGTTCCTCTCCTTTTTTCAGTGGCTCATACATCTTCCATAAAGCACTCATTAAACACTTCCAGACCAAAGGTAATTTATTTATTCATGTTAGATAGTCCCAAAGTTTCCAAATTGGAGGTGGTTAAGTTATTAAAGGTTAAAGCTCCTATAAGGGTGTGATGATTTACAGAGCTATCTGAAAAGATATTTAAGTATCTAGCCTCAGATTTGAGGGTTGTTCTTTTTAAATATTATTGAAAAAAACTTGTGCTCAGTAGCTGTTTCTCAGAAAGAAATCACAGAATCACAGAATCACGGAACCACAGAATGGTAGGGGTTGGAAGGGACCTCTGGAAATCATCTTGTCCAACCCCCCTGCTTGAGAAGGCACACCCAGAGCAGTGGGCACAGGTGCTCTCCCTTCATCTACACAGCCAGTCACACCATCATAGAAGGGTATCAGGTTGGTCAAGCATGATTTCCCCTTGGTAAATCCATGTTGACTACTTCTGATAACCTTCTTTTCCTCTACGTGCCTGGAGATCACCTCCAGGTATGAACCGTTCCATCACCCTTCCAGGGATGGAGGTGAGGCTGACTGGCCTATAATTTCCTGGGTCCTTCCTCCTCCTTTCCTTTTTGAACACTGGAGTGACATTGGCTACCCTGCAGTCCTTGGGCACCTCTCCTGTCCTCCATGACCTTTCAAAGATGATGGAGAGTGGCTTAGCGACAGCATCTGCCAGCTCCCTCAGCACTCGTGGGTGCATCCCATCGGGCCCAATGGATTTGTAAGGGTCCAGTTTGCCTAAATGATCACTAACCCAATCCTCCTCAACCAAGGGGAAGTCTTCCTTTCTCCAGATTTCATCTCTCAGTCCTGGGGGCTGGAATGCCTGAGGGCCAGCCTTAGCAGTAAAGACTGAAGCAAAGAAGGCATTCTGCAACTCTGCCTTCTCTGCATTCTGGGTCACCAGGGCACCCACCTTGTCAAGCAGCAGGCCCACAGTTTCCCCAGTCTTTCTTTTACTACTGATGTACTTGAAAAGCCCTTCTTGTTCTCCTTGACATCCCTTGCCAGACTGAGTTCCAAGTGAGCCTTGGCTTTCCGCATTGCATCTCTGCATACCCTGACAACATTCCTATATTCCTCCCAAGTGGCCTGTCCCTTTTTCCATATACTGTACACCTCCTCCTTCTGCCTGAGATTTTCTAGAAGCTCTTTGCTCATCCATGTGGGCCTTCTGGCTCCTTTGTTTGACAACTTCTTCACAGGGATGCACCAATCTTGAGCTTGGAAGAAGTGGTACTTGAATACTCACCAGTTCTCTTGGACCCCGCTATCTTCTAGAGCCCTAGCCCATGGGATTCCTCCAAGCAGGTCTTTGAAGAGGCCAAAGTTAGCCCTCCTGAAGTCCAGGATTGTAATCCGACTAGTTGCCCTGCTTCTACCACGCAGTATCCTGAACTCAACCATCTCATGGTCATTGCAGCCAAGGCTACCCCCAACCCTCACATCCTCAACAAGACCCTCTTTGCTTGTTAGTAGAAAGTCCAGTAGCACATCTCGCCTTTTCGCCTCTCCTTGACCTGTATCAAAGTTATCCTCAGTGCTCTGCAGGAACCTCCTGGACTGTGCGCGCCTCACTGTGTAGCTTTTCCAGCAAATATAAGGGTGGTTGAAGTCCCCTATGAGAACCAGGGCCTGCAACTGTAAGGTTACTTCCAGCTGTCAACTTCCTGTTCCTGATCAGGTGGCCTGTAGCAAACGCCTACAACAGTGTAAACCATATTTGCCTGCCCCTTAACTTTTACCCACAAACTCTTAACTCATTCTTCCTCCACCCCCAGGCTGAGGTCGGTACATTCCAGTTGCTCCCTTACGTAAAGAGCAACTCCCCCACCTGACATTGCTGGTCTGTCTTTCTTAAAAAATATGTAGCCATTCATGACAGCATTCCTGTCACATGAACTATCCCACCATGTCTCTGCAATTGCCATCAGATTGTGGTCCTGTGACCACACACAGATCTCTGTTTCCTCCTGTTTGTTCCCCATGCTGTGTGCATTGGTGTACAGACATTTCAGAGAGGTAATTGAGCATGCAGATTTCCCTGGAGGGGTGCAATGAAGACCCGTTATAGCCATACACACCCTTGAGGTGGTTGGTCTTATGATTGTCATCTCATGAGGCAGTTAAGGTACCTTTGTCACTGCTCTGGTTGACCTGGCTTATTCCCCTGTTGGATGTGATGGCATTAACATTGCCACTTTGCACCCCGCCCCCCTGAGTCCTTCAGTTTAAAGACTGCCTCACCAAGTTGGTCAGCCTGCTGCCAAAGATTCCCTTGCCCCTTCTAGACAGGTGGGTTCCATCCCTCCCTAACAAGCTGTGGTTGCTGGGGAAAGTCACATCGTCATAGAAGCAAAAACCCTTGCGACAGCACCAACCATGTAACCAAGAGTTTATTTGCATTCTTCAGCTATTATTGGCTGCCCATTTTTCTCCAGCTGGTAAAATGGGGGAAAATATGACTTGGGCACCAATGTTTTTCACTTGGTCCTCCAGGGCTTTAAAGCCTTCCTTGGTTCTGCCCAGGCCCTGGCAGGCATTTGTGCCCACATGGAAGAATAACAGCAGCTAGTAATCTGTGCTCTTGACAATTTGTGGCACCCTTCCAGCATTGTCTTGTATCAGAGCTCCCAGAAGGGAGCAAATCTCTTGTGACTCCCTGTCAGGTCAGCAGATGGGTGCCTCAGTGCTTTTTAACAGGGAGTCACCCACTACGAGCATTCATCTCTTCTTTTTACGGTATCCACTCTGTGCTGATGGTACAGTTGCACATTGTAGACCTTGCTCATGAGTGTGTACAGCTGCTAAACTTCATGTCTGTTGTTGGTAGTGATGCTGGAGGGTGGAGACTGAAGTGGAGCCCTGCTTTTTGGGACACCAAGGTCCAAGGTGCCTTGTTCTCAGTGGTGTCTGCTACAGGAACGTTGTTCTGAAACCACCTATCTCCCCCTTGGCTCCACTAATATTGCACAGCCTTTTACCTGTTTCCTGCAACTCAGCCACCTGATGCAACAGATCATCAACCCATGTACTCCTTGTGCAGGTGCTTACCTTTTCACCAGGAGACTGGTCTGGGCACTCGCCACAACCTACCACCGGTACTGAAATGCAAAGTCACTTTATTATATGAAGACAAACTGCCTGCCACATACTTTAAAAGTTGCTCACTTAGCAACTCATCTTGACTCTCTCCATATAAAAAAAACCAACTCATTTTCTGTTTTTCTGTTAAGTGCCCCTCACTCTCTTCCTCCTTCTGAAGGATACCTGACAGGGTGATAGCATTATTCTCAAAATACTATTCCAGAATTAGAAAAGATATAATGCTTGTACTCCTTACAACTGAATTATCTTCTCCAGAAGTTTTGCCTGATTCTCAGAGGTTCCCCAGTTTCATGGCATAATGGATATAACACCACATCTAACCATATCTGATCTGTAATCTTATAAAATAACACAGAACCCATTTTTCTTCCACACTCAAAATCTCCAACTTCCAGTAACAGAAACAGACTACTGAGCTAGGCATTCCTCTGCTCTGCCCCAAACACTGCCATTTCTTCCAGTACTAGGCAAGTCTGTTATGAATGTTACAGGTTTAGGTGCACCCTTTCTACTGTTCTCACTCTTACCGTTAATACTTAAAGAAGTCTGTACCCATAAGAAACTAGGAGTTGTTGAACCTTTTTAGTAATTGAGTTCAGCATTTGTCAGCAAAATATTCATGTTATATCTGAAACACCAGGCTGGATATGTCCACTCTGTTCCTGTCTTTCCAGGGGTTTTCTCTACACATAGGGTCTCTGCTTCTTCACTGAATAGTGTGAATAGTACGGATAAACAAAGCACAACTACAATTTATGGTGACTGCTCAGCCTTCTGCATTGTACCAACCCATCAGAAGCTGACCTCTCCCAGGAGTTCCTCTGCTTACTTAGACATCTTAGAATCACTTAAAACTGTGAAGAATCACATAAACGATAGGTGAATATATTATAACCATGTGCTTTGGTGTAAACAGCAGATTCAGTGTTCAGAAACAGCTTTCCATATTGGAAAAAATTCTGAGTGCTCCTGCACAGATTATGTAACAAAGCAGCTGAAAAGAGTGCAGAAATAAATGAATTCTGGTTAGGATAATCTTATTCATAACAATCACATGTAATTTAAATAATCTTAAAGTGGAAGCTGGGAAGGGAGTCTCCTGGGTCAGGCCCTCAGTAGCTGACCTCAGTCAGGTTTGTGCAGTTCGCCTTGCAGGGGAGGGCAGCCATGGCTATACAGGACTTAAAGCCAAAAAGCCCTTGGTAAATTACAATTAATAAAAAGAAAGCTTGGTTTTGAGTGAATGGTCTGTGAGGAAATCTCAGTTTTTACCTGGAGTTCATTATCTACTCTACATTTTCTTTCAGCATGCTTCCTGGAGTATAAATATCCTTTTTTTTTTCCTTTTTGTGAATCTATGTCTTTTAAACTAATGCAATTATATGATCCTTTGAAAAGATTTTCTTTGCAGTCAGTTGGCAAAATGAAAGTCCCCTGGAAGACATGATATAGTAATGCCTGCCTCATCACAACAGGTTACAGGGAAAATACAGGCAAGCAGTTCCCCTGCTGCCTTAGATATACCAGGCTCACCAGAAACACTAAATAATCAACTAAGAAAGAAGTCAAAAAATATGCTGTAACAGTCTGTGTGTGTGTGTGTGTGTGTGTGTGTGTATAACAGAATGAATAGTGCCTGGAAAATAATGTTCCATGTTGGAAAAACAGTGACTGTTTATACACAGATTATGAAACAAAACCAGAGGAAGAAGCACAGAAGAAAATGACTTCCAGTTAAAATAATCATATTGATATAAATTATGTCTAATTTGCTTAATCTAAAAATAGGAGGGGAAGAAATGAGAAAGGGAGTTATTTTTCTGTTTTAATTGCCTTAATGAAGTCCCTTAAGGTATATGAGAAATATAGATAGGACTGTGTAACTAATTTAAATAAAAGGCTCTATCTTTATGAAGAGATTATTTACTATTTGCTGCTTGTGTCTCCTTCAAGACAACCACTGCGATGGAAAGAGTTTGTCTGTACTGAGGTAGGCATTTTCTGAATCTAAAGCTGGTTGGTATCCCTCAAGTCCAACAACTTGTCAGGCTGTTAGTCAGGTATTTGGAATTTAGAATAAGAAACTTCAGCTGAAGTGCACAAGCAGAATGCAGTATTAAGGCATCTGTCACATAAAAAAAAAAAAAAAAAAGAAAAAGAAAAGGGAAAGGAAAAGGAAAACAAAAACTGAAAATGAAAAGCAAAAGAAAAAAGAAAAAGGAAACAAAAGCAAAAGCAAAAGCAAAAGCAAAAGAAAAAGAAAAAGGCAAAAAAAAAAGAAAACAAAAAACTTTTCTGTCCTGGATTTCACAAGTGTTGGAGAACATAAATAGAAGTTCTCTCATACCTGAGACTAAGCTAATGGTAGGCAAAAGGTCCTCCTTTTCCCTTAGAAACCATGACAGAATATTTTTCCTCCTTTCCTAAGTCTTAGATTTATGACCAAAACACCTTCTTTTTTTTTCTTCTATGAGATTGTGAGTCCAGCATGAAATGCTTAGATCGCTGACACAGGAGTGATTGGATCATTTTTTATGACTTCGTAAAACACATAATACGAAACTACGAGGAAAGGCAATGGCTGATAGACTTCAGGTACAGATTAACTATGCATAAGATAAGAAAATCACCATTTTGGAAGGACCATTTTGCTCTAATCTTTCTAAGAATTTTGCTTCCTTATAATTTATAGTAACAGGAAAAAAAATAATTGAGTCTCGTCTTGATAAAGTATATCCTGCTTTAGCCAGTGTAGTTCCAGCAATGTTTTAATTTTCTGCCCTGTCAGTTTTCTTAATTTAATTATGGAGTCTGTGATTTTCCTCTTATTTTGATATTAACTTCAGGGAATTTGCTATATAAGAAATATACTTTTGTACTATTGGCATCTATATATATTTAAATACATTATACATTATAAAATCTAAATTAGATCAAGGGATACTTATGAGTACAACCCTAAAATAGATAATAGGATTCAGTGTTATTATAGCAATAATTCTGATGCATTTAGTCACCTGACTTGTGAAGGTCATAACCTGTAGGTTTAGAAATGAATTTGTAACAAAAATTTATTAGAAAAATAAATCTGTTCTGTTTTTCTCACACATTGGTGGGACATGTCAGGAGGTATCTAATAAGCAGCTCAGTCACAGAGGGAGTCAGAAATGCAATCTGGAAAGGGTAGCTTAGGCAAGTTACTGACCTGCGTCTGGAGGAGGGAAGGAGGGGATGGGGAGGGTAGTTTCATTCACAAGCAGAGGTGATTGGAATGTTTTTCTCCCAAAGAAGATCTTGAAAAGGATTGAAATTATTTTTAAGGGGTAATATTAATTCCTGCCTCCTTCTGGTTGTGGGCATTGATGTTGAAAGGAACAGGCAGACACAATCTATCAACACATGGCTCCGTGGCTGGTGTCACCGACACAGTTTTGGATTTTTGACAATGGTATGGCCTACACGGCACCAGGATTACTGTCGTCTAATGGGAGCCACCTTTCTCAAAGGGGAAAAAGGGTCTTTGCTCAGCAGCTTGCAGGGCTCATTGACAGGGCTTTCAACTAGAGGCAAAGCGGGAGGGGGAACATATCAGGTTTGTCTGTGACAAGCTGAGGGATGGTACGCAATGGTTAGAGGGATGGGCTGCTAGTATGAGCCCTCAACCTGTTGCCCAGAGGTGTGCTGGGGGCACTGCAGCCCAGCTGAAGTCTTGTGGAGATGAGTTGGGGGCTCCTGAGGTAGTAGGAGCCAACAAGGAAACTCCCAAGAAACACCTCAGTGGAATCAAGGGGTATTCTGCTAAGAAGGAGACACGGCTCACAGCCTGGATGATATGCCTCTACACTAACACACATGGCATGGGAAACAAACAGGAGGAGCTGGAAACTACTGTGCTGATAGAAAGCTATGACCTGATTGCCATTACTGAAACTTGGTGGGACAAATCCCATGATTGCAATGTGGCTATCGATGGCTACAGGGTGTTCAGAAGGGACAGGCAAAGAAGAAGGGGTGGAGGCATTGCTCTCTACATCGAGAAATCACAGAATCACAGAATGGTAGGGATTGGAAGGGACCTCTGGAGATCATCTTGTCCAACCCCCCTGCTTGAGCAGGGACACCCAGAGCAGGGGGCACAGGAATGCATCCAGGCAGGTTTTGAATATCTCTGGGGAAGGAGACTCCACAGCCTCCCTGGGCAGCCTGTGCCCCTGCTCTGGCACCCGCACAGGAAAGAAGTTTTTTCTCGTGTTCAGGTGGAACTTCCTATGTTCCAACTTGTGCCCATTGCCCCTTGTCCTGTCATTGGGCACTAACGAAAAGAGTCCGGTCCCATCATCCTGACACCCACCCTTTAGATATTTATAGGTATTGATGAGATCCCCTCTCAGTCTCCTCTCATCCAAGCTGAACAAACCCAAGTCTCAGCCTTTCCTCCTAAGGGAGATGCTCCAGTCCAATTTTTTTTTCATGGCTTCCTAGGTGCTTTACAGAGGAGGATAATATCATCCCCATGGAAGATGTTCAGGTTAAGACATGGAAAGGTGAGAAACTTCCCAAAGGCCATCCAAAGGGCCAGTCCCAGACTATAGAATACGACCTAGGTCTCCTGAGTCTCAGCATGGTGCTATACCAGCCAGGTTATACACCATCCCATCAGACTACCTCTGCTAAACAGACAGCTTCTGAGACAAGAAACCAAAGAAACTCCTGGAAGGAGTGAATTTTGGAACCTGAATAACAAGTTGATTGGGTTTCATTAATAATTTTAGAGAACATTTCCACTATGATGCATTATCAGAGCTGGGAAACATGTTGGTAGAATCTCACTTCTAGCAACAGCACATCTTTATAGAAATTAAATATATATCACATATCTTGGTATTGTTATTCTACTGGCAGAATTTTACATCTGATTTCTAAAGCTGATTGGTTGCTTATCAGTTGGTTTAATTCCACTTCCTAGGTCTTTCTTGATTTTTTTTTCTCCCATCTTACCTGAACTGTGATAGAATATAGCATTTGTTAGAATTTCCCTGTGAAGAGTTTCACAGCTAAAATTTTTATTTTTTAATCTAAGGTAAACAAACTCTATTTTGCCTGACATTAAGAACAGGTGAGTTAATTCGTGATATTCCATCCAGTAATGGAATCTTCCCCAGAGGAAAGATTAATTGAAGTTGAGAATGGGACAACTTTAATTGAAGAAGATTCAACAGATTTCCTAAGTGCAGTAAAAAGCAAGAGTGGGAGAATATACTCAGATTTATAAACAATTGTTACTAAATTAAAAGAAATTAAAAGACAGGAAATTAATATAATGGATGAATGGGTAACAGAAATAGAGGACTGGTTTGACCAATATGAAAGACATTATGAGCTGACTACTGAAAAGCTGAAATTCATTGAAAGGAAAGAAAAAACATTTGAGTTAAGGTATCACAGTCTCAAAACTGTGTGAGAAAAATTAAACACCACAGCAGCAAGTGACTGATAAAGAAGAGTGAGAGAAGACACAAGGAACTCTCCAAGTAGTATTTCAGAGAAGTTTATTTTAGGGCCTGCCTTAGATTAGTTGGGTGTGAAGCACAGGGAACCAGCAGAGAAGTTACCTTCAGCCTCGTTCGTGCCCTCTTGCCTCAGTCGTAGAAAAAGCTTTGCTTAGGGACACACATAGCTTACAGAAATGAAAACAGCTTTACCAAAACCCTTCTGGTGATTACCTTTCAGCTTTCTTTGTTTCAGCAGCTGCTTCCCAAATGAGGCTGGGCAGGAAAGCAGAGAGGAGTGCAACCTCCTGGGGACCCTGGAAGATCCAGCAGCCAAGCAGCCCAGGCCACCCAACCCCACCAACTGCTGCTTGGTGTGGGGCGCTACGTGCTCTGGGCACAAAACTGTCCTTCAGCAGTGCAGTGTGTGCCCACGTATGCAAAGCAGCCTACAGCATGGGGTCAAACCACTCTACTGAACAGTAGAGAATACAAGAGAAGCCCTCTCTTAAACAGAAAGCCCTCTCTGAGCAAGCTGTACCTGAAAGCAGGATATTGTTTCCTATCGGTGATTGAAAGGCACTGATTAACTCTCCTGTCAGTAATGGCAAACACTGTGACCTTTGTGAAGAGATTCTGAGCCACTGGAGGAAGAAGAATTTATTTTACAGGTGTAGTTTTCCAATGAAAATGTGCATTTAATAGACCTGAGGCAAGAAGATGTTATAAGCAACTAAGAATAAGTTACCCTAATATATTTACTTGCATATGAAAAAAAAGTTATCAAAAATGGCTTCAGAGATATCAAGCAAAGAAATTACCAGTAGAGTAGACCAAGGGGTATTACCAATAACAAGAAGTCTCACATCCACCGTGAGCTGTCTCTAGAGTCTTTTGCTTTATGTGTTCATGTAGAGCAGTAGAAATCAAAGTGAGAGTTCATAGGAATATGGCAAATCCAAACTGTTATTCATTATTTACATTCTGCATGTAAAGTGGGTAAGTCACTGTGCAAAGTACTACATTGCTAAATTTTCAGTGCCAAATACGAGTTTGCATTAAACAGTTTAATCTGATAGTAGGTGGCAAATTCATTACATTTCTTCAGCGTTGGCTCTTATTTTCAAGTGCAGTATAAGCTGACAGGTCACAGAGGTTAATTTCAGACTCACTTTCCCAATGAAATTCAGCCTTCATGTGTACTCCATGTACTTGCTCCCACTCTTTCCCCAGCACAGAACGTTGTTAAGGGCCACCCTTGAGATGTCATTTTTCATATCCACTTTCTTCCCTGTCTGGGTCAGTTAACATCATTCCTTCCATTCACAGAGGCTTTGCATAGGACTGCAAGTCACTTCAGGCTTTTTGTCACACACTTCATCCACTGCCGAAGCTTCAAAATTTCTCACACAGTCTAATTGGCCTGACAGTCTGCTCTCAGGAGCTTTTCCAACCAGAGCACACTTTCAGTCTCATTTGTCTTGCAAGGATCTTCTCCTAAGAGCTGAATAACAGCTATTGGAATAAAAATCCTGAAATCTAATGAGATTTCATTTTACTTTTTTCAGGGAAGATATTTCTCAAGAGAAAGATTTGTTGGAAATATAACAGGTTTTTAGTTTAAAGCTATTGGGTTTTGCCTCATTCTAATTTCTTCTGGCAAGTCATTGTGATACTGATGAAAACACTTTGTGTCTACATCTATACCAGGTTGTCCATGGGTGGATCTGATCAACAAACCCAGAGCACCTTCTTGTTTCAGCAGAGTAGCAAACCTACAGAGCTGAATAGCTAACACAGGAATTAATTTCCTGGATACTGCTTGCATTTTTCAAAGTAACATATGATTGCATGCACCTGAAAGATTTTGTATCTTGCTGACCCTTCTGGGGAGTGGGGAAGCTTCAGCCTGTTTGATGAGGTTTTAAATGCTCTACAAAGAAGCTGGGTTTTTATCACATTTTTTTTCACCTGTATAGATGCTTGGAGCATTGCTCCTCTGTAGTGTTTAGAATTGTCGAATCATAGAATCATTGAGGTTGGAAAAGACCCTTAAGATCAAGTCCAACCGCAAACCTATTACTGCCAAGTCCACCACTAAACCATATCCTCAAGCACCATGTCTACCATTCTTTTAAATACCTCCAGGAATGGAGACTCCACCACCTCTCTGGGCAGCCTGTTCCAATGCCTGACCACTCTTCCTGTAAAGAATTTTTTTCTAATGTCTAACCTACACTTCCCCT
Source organism: Phalacrocorax carbo (assembly GCF_963921805.1). Lineage (NCBI taxonomy): Eukaryota > Metazoa > Chordata > Aves > Suliformes > Phalacrocoracidae > Phalacrocorax > Phalacrocorax carbo. Next base: position 12,648,799 of record NC_087515.1, on the reverse strand, counting down.
GGCACAGCTTGAGGCCATTTCCTCTAGTCCTATCACTTGTTACTAGGAGAAGAGTCCTACCCCCACCTCACTACAACCTCCTTTCAGGTAGTCGGAGAGAGCCGTAAGGTCTCCCCTCTGCCTCCTCTTCTCCAGACAAAACAAACCCAGTTCCTTCAACCTCTCCCCATAAGACTTGCTCTCCAGACCCTTCACCAACTTTGTTGCCCTTCTCTGGACACGCTCCAGCACCTCAATGTCCTTCTTGTAGTGAGGGGCCCAAAACTGAACACAGTACTTGAGATGAGGCCTCACCAGTGTCATGTACAGGGCCATGATCACCTCCCTGATCCTGCTCAACACACTATTCCTGATACAAACCAGGATGCCATTGGCCTTCTTGGCCACCCGGGCACACAGCCGGCTCATGTTCAGCCGGCTGTCAACCAACACCCCGAGGTCCTGCTCTCGGCAACTTTCCAGCCACTCCTCCCCCAGCCTGTAGCGTTGCATGGGGTTGTTGTGACCCAAGTGCAGGACCCGGCACTTGGCCTTGTTGAATCTCATACCGTCGGCTCCAGTCCAATGATTCAGCCTGTCCAGATCCCTCTGTAGGGCCTTTCTGCCCTCCAGCAGATCGACACTTCCACCCATCTTGGTGTCCTCTGCAAACTTACTGAGGGTGCACTCAATCCCCTCATCAGATCATCAATGAAGATATTGAACAGGGCCGGCCCCAACACTGAGCCCTGGGGAACACCACTCATGACCAGCCGCCAACTGGATTTGACTCTACTCACCACCACTCTCTGGGCTCAGCCGTCCAGCCAGTTTTTAACCCAGTGCAGAGTGCACTTGTCCAAGCCGTGAGCAGCCAGCTTCTCCAGAAGAATATTGTGGGAGACAGTGTCAAAGGCCTTACTAATGTCCAAGTAGACAACATCCACAGCCTTCCCCTCATCCACTAAGCGGGTCACCTTGTCGTAGAAGGAGACTAGGTTAGTGAGGCAGGACCTCCCTTTCATAAACCCATGCTGGCTGAGCCTGACCCTCTGGTTGTCCCACATGTGCTGTGTAATAGCATTCAAGATGATCTGCTCCATGACCTTCCCTGGCACTGAGCCTTCTCCTCATTTTTCGTGCCAACGTTACCTTCCACATCCAACAAAGGAGGGAGATTCTCCCTGGCCCTCTTTTTGTTATCTTTAACAGCTGCGGCCAGTTTAAGTTCCAACTAGGCCTTCGCCTTCCTAATCTTTTCCCTGCATAACCTCACAACATCTTTGTAGTCCTCCTGAGTCACCTGCCCCTTCTTCCAACGGCAGTAAGCTCTCCTTCTTTTCTTGAGTTCCAGCCAAAGCTCACTATTCAGCCAAGCTGGTCTTCTCCCCCACCTGCTCGACTTATGGCACACGGGGACAGCCTGCTCCTGCACCTTTGAGACTTCCTTCTTTAATAACATCCAGCCTTCCTGGACTCCTGTGCCCTTCAGGACTGCCTCCCAAGGGACTCTGCTAACCAGACTCCTTAACAATCCAAAGGCTGCCCTTCTGAAGTTCAGGGTAGCAGTTTTGCTGACCCTCTTCCTTACTTCTCCAAGAATTGAAAACTCTATCATGTCGTGGTCGCTGACCCCATTTGGATATTGCTGTTCTTTTCTTCCATTCTTTTCTGTTCTTTTCTTCCTGATACATTTCTGAGTTCCAAACAGCACTCAGTCGGCAAGGCATGCGGTGGCACCAATGGTAAGTCTTGAGACTGGGTGCTAGACTGGGGTAGAAAAGGGGGGTTTCTGTGCCAGGGAACCCAATATCTGAGGAGAACGGAGGGCCCGATATACCAACAGGACCCATCCCATAGGGAAGTCTGCTGCCTCCCTGCAGCAAGGATAACAGACATTACCAGGAAGCTCCTTAGGCTGGTAAAAGCATCTGATTATTATCCGCTAGTGGTTGTTCAGGTCGGCAGTGATGAGGTAGCTGACAGAAGTGCAAAGACAATCAGAAGGGTCTTTAGAGAACTTGGCCAATTACTTGAAGGATCAGGAGTGCAGGTAGTGTTTTCCTCCATCCCGTCGGTAGCCAGGAGACATACAGAAAGGAACAGGAAGTCCCATCTCATTAACACATGGCTCAGAGGCTGGTGCCAGCAGTGGAATTTTGTTTTTTTTTATCATGGGGCAGTTTACATGGCCCCAGGCCTGCTGGAGACAGATGGGGCTCAGCTGTCGCAAAGTGGGGAAAGGATTCTGGCTCAGGAGTTAGCAGGCCTCGTTGAGAGAGCTTTAAACTAGATGCGAAGGGGGAAGGGGATAAAACCAGGCTTGCGAGGGATGAGCTTGGAGGTGGCATGCCTGTTTTGGAGAAGAGATCAATAGATCAACTGAAGTGCATTTACACCAATGCACGCAGCATGGGCAATAAACAGGAGGAGCTGGAAATTGCACTCCAGGGAAACTATGATGTGGTCACCATCAGGGAACAATAGTGGGATGACTCGCACAACTGGAGCACTGCAATGGATGGCTACAAGCTCTTTAGAAGGGACAGGTAAGGAAGGAGAGGCGGAGGAGTAGCCTTGCATGTTAGAGAGTGTTTTGACTGTCTAGAACTCAATGACAGTAATGATAAGGTTGAGTGCTTATGGGTAAGGGTCAGGGGGAAAGCCAATAAGGCAGACATCCTGGTTGGGAGTCTGTTATAGGCCACCCAACCAGGATGAAGAGACAGATGAAGTACTCTACAAGCAGTTGGCTGAAGTCTCAGTCTCTAGCCCTTATACTCGTATTCCAGCTATCTCCTGGAAATACAACACAGCAGAGAGAAAGCAGTCTCAGAGGTTCCTGGAGTGTGTGGGAGATAGCTTCCTGGCACAGCTGGTAAGTGAGGCTACCAGGGGAGGTGCCCTGCTGGACGTTTCTCTCATCTTGAAAGCTACAGGTTCTCCCTGCTTTACACACCCTCTGAGCACTGGGAAGACACCTGGGGGGCTCTTCTGGCCCCATCACAAACTGTTTATTTAAAGGACCTGGACACAGGAGTCCTTACAGCGGGGCAGCTAGCTGTCATGGCAATCATGAGACATCAAAGCAGAGAGTCGCAGTCTCTGTTGCCACTTTATTGCTGACGCAGCTTCAGGATACATTAAATCAGCTGTGCATTGACTGCAAATGAGCAGTGATGGTGAAATGCTTTATGAGATTGTGAAGCAAAGCTTGATAAGAGGTGTTACCATAAAGGAGTCCAGGTGCCTGTGGCGTTTCCTTGATCCTGATGGTGTGGCCTTGGTGGCCCTCTCTGTCTCTGCTCCCTTGTTTGAGCTACCCTATCCCCCGCTCCTCTCCACAGGCTCTGCTGGGCTCTGTAGTACTAATTTCTTCTGCTCAGCCTGGGGCTTCAGTCTTCCCTCACCTTGCACATCCTCCTCCTTGCTGAAAAAAACAAATTGCCTCAATCTAGTTTATGTTATTATTTGCTGCAATGCAAATGACACATCTTTTGTTACAAAGTCACTGTCTTCACACTTCTTTGCTTACCGTCTTATCAGTCTGTGTTGTTTTGTAGGTCTAGGATGAAAATTGAGCTAATTTATATTTTCCAATTTATTTTACATTTTCCACCAAAACATTGAGATTCTTAATATAGTTAAGAAAGACTGTAAATTACTTTCACAATATGATATGGTTTCTTTCTACCACAGTGCTCATCTTTCCACTCTTTATATACTTTCAGAAAAATAGCCAGAGCCTTATTTGGGATGAATATAGGAATTGATAAGATTACCCACTGAAAAGGTCCAAAGTTTCCCTCTATGAACTTCGATTTGAAGAAGTCTAAGGTTTAGCTCATATTTAGTTGGTTACAAAATAGCTGGTCTCAGTTAGCAATTTATCTTCTTAACACTATTCTCTTATGCCATCTCTTTCCTGCAACTGTAGATGTTTTATAATAAATAAACAAAAAGTGTAAGTGATATTGCCTATGTGCCTTGTACAGTCTTCAAGGATTTAAAGAACTACAAAGAAAGCATAGTTCTGTGCTTTCCAGGTAGTCCTTTATTTGCAAATAAATAAAAGTTTGATCAATAAGTTGCTTTTTCATATTTTCTCTTTCTGTCACAGGAAGATGTAAGTTGCCATCCATAAACCCAGCTGCATGGCTTAATAAGACTGTTTCTAGCTTTAGCATAAAAAGCTTTGTATCTTTTATCAGACAATATTAAGTTGCAAGTTTTGGCCCCTATCTGATTTAAGTTGAAATAAAAAATTCTGTCTCTTTCCACTGAGAGTGATCAAGTCTCCCTGTATCGCAGTGCTAATTAGAGCAGAATGAATTCTTCTAACTAAACAATCTTGTGAAATTTATTTAAAACCTTAGTTCTGAATAATATTTTTCTTTGTGAAATAATGAGAGTCTAAAAGTTGTTTCAAAACTCTTTGCCCCCATGAATACCTTTCTAGATAACTGTTCATGAAATAGTCTTAAATCTTGTAAAGTTTATGGCTATACCTTTATCTATTGCAAAATTAATAAGTGCATGGGATAGAAGAAAAGAATATACACTGTGGCAAGCATCAATGTGTACTAGAATTTCATTCTGGTACAATTCTGTATAAAGCTTTCAGTTGCATCATTTTGCATTTCTTCATATTCTGCTTTTGTTAGGGATAGCCACAGGTTCCATAAGCGTATTTACAGGAAAGTGGGAAAGTAATGAGAAAGAAGCATTAAATGAGCAACCTCGACAAAGTATGTTATCTTTTCCTTGAAAGACTGTGGCAAGTGAGAAGGATCATGGCAGGTATTTCAAATCTAGCCACCAAATGTACCACTGTGCATCCTTCTTTGCTCACTAGGCACTGTGTCCTGAATACTGGACACTGTGCCCTGGATCATGTTTCAGTCCACAGAGGGAGTAACGAATTCACATATGAAAGAAGCAGTCAAAGTGGGAAACTGTCAAAACATCTTTCTGTTCACTTAAAAAAAAAAAAAAAAAAAAAGGAAAAAAACTCCTATAGGCCTGTATCTCTTTCTTTGTTTCTGGCAACAATAATTCCAAATTTAGATGGAAGATGAGTTCTCAAGAGAGCAAGATACAAGACTTTCTGGCTTTTATTTCCCAGCCCCACAGCCCTGGGAGGCATGTGGAGCTGACTTATACCTTGATGATATAAATTCAATCCAGCTTTGGCAAAGCTGACTTAATATCCCACCAGAAGCAGTTTCTGTCACAGTGCCGCAAATCCCTCAGGAAATGGATGAAGTGCCCAGTTTTCAGCTCACACATCCATGGGAGATCATCTGGAAATTCAGAACCCCCCCTTCCTCCCTTCATCCCTTCTTCCTCCTCCTTTGCTCCCCTGGCTCCCCGCAGCTTGTTCCCACAGGGTGGACCTGGCAACCTCATGGACTCAAAACCTAAGACAGCAGCAGAACTAGGGCAGTCCAAGAACGTAGAATAAGCCTGGCTGCCCCAGGGACAAGAGGAGAGGCTCAAGAGAAAAGAGGCAAGACCTGAAACTTTATTTGATCAGAAGATTAATCAAAACCAATATAGTTTGGCATGTTTTTTGACTAGTTGGACCTTTAAAATGAAAATTTCCAAGGTGATATTTTTTCCCCAAACTATTGGAATTTGCTGCACTGTGTTTTTGAAGGATAAGTCAGCTGGAAAATCTTGGAGAAATAGGTTCCCGAAGAGATGCCTGGTGACCTAACTCCTTGCAACTTACGTGAAACTGGGTGAACTCAGTCAGGCAGGTCTTCTCTAAGCATCAGTAACACTGTAACAACAATGGCAAGTGGAAAACTGTCATCACTGTGGGTGTGCTGGATGGATATTCTGGGAGGGGAAAAGGGTACTTTTTAAAGGTTTCCTGTATAGCCAGCATTGTACTTACTTGATCATTTGTGAAAAGAGCAAACCACTGTTGACATTCATCCACAGAGGAAAGTTTAAATTTTATACACTACTGCACCCATTATCGCTCAAGCAAAGTTCATGCTCCCAGGGCCACCCTTCTATTCAATTCAGTCAACAAAATGTCTTTTTTGTCTTACTTTCCTGTCATTGGTTTTTTTGGTTCTTTTTTTTAGTAGAGCTTAGAATTAAGGTAGTGAACATGGCTACAGGCACGAATTAAGATAGTAATTTGCTTTTTCTCTTGCTCAAGAAAAAAGGTTTAGAGATGGGAAAGATTAAATTGAAAACCTAAAGTGGATGAATCTGCCAAAAATATCATAAATTTACAAGGCCAGCTCTTTTCCCTTAGAATAAGCCTTAAGTGACAACCCTTAACACCTTAAGCAACAAACAGCACTGTTATATAATTTACAAATCTACTCATTAAAAAATAGTAGATTATACTTTCAAAAATAACCAGTAACCATTACCTTGGCTTTTAAATGTAGACCCTGATTTTCAAAAAGCAACACATTGAGACTTCAAAAAATGTAGTACTATGGATGACATTGCCTACAGTATTTTTTTTCTACTGTATTCTTCTTATTTTTGTTAGTGCATAAGTTATTTAATGACTACCAGAAAAATAATAACATGAACGTAAATATTCACCCTATCATAAATAAAGGTGATTTATGAGGGACAATTAAGGCTTAAAATAGGCAGAACTTGCTTAACTGACTTTGTAATAGCTCACAAATGCAAAACTGGGGTAAAAGCAAAGGAAAGATAGGAATTGCTCAAAATACTATAGCAAGCTGCAAAATTTAATCCAGCAAAGTATTATTTAAAACTAAATTTTGTGGAAATTATCATAATAATGCTGATTGGTTAGGCTGGGGAACAGTGTCCTCGCAGAAAAACAGCCCTGATAAAGCACTGGAGAACTTACTGCAGAGACTGGTCCTGCCTTGCTGGTGTGATAGCTTTCTGGTTTTGCCTGGGGTAGAGTTAATTTTCTTCATAGTAGGTAGTACAGGGCTATGGTTTGGATTTGTACTAAAAATAGTGACAGTAATTTGGAGATGTTTTAGTTGTTGCTATGTAGTGCTTACACTGGTCAAGGACTTCTTCAGCTCCCCATGCCCTGCCAGGGGCACATAAAGCTGGGAGGGGGCACAGCCAGGACAGTTGACACAGCTGACCCCAAATGACCAGTGGGATATCCCACACCATATGAAGTCATGCTCAGTATATAAAGCTGGGGGAAGAAGGAAGAGGGGGGACGTTTGGACTGATGGCGTTTGTCTTCCCAAGTAACCGTTATGCGTGATGGAGCCCTGCTTTCCTGGGATGGCTGAACGCCTGCCTGCCCATGGGAAGGACTGAATGAATTCCTTGTTTGCTTTGTTTCCGTGCGCAGCTTCTGCTTTAACTGTTAAACTGTCTTTAACTCAACTCATGAGTTTTCTCACTTTTACTCTTCTGATTCTCTCCCCCATCCCACCGTGGGGGAGTGGGCAAGTGACTGTGTGGTGCTTGGTTGCTGGCTGGGGCTAAACCACAACAGATAGTCAAGATTCACCAGCAGCTTTCTTTTTTTCCTCTCCGCAGCTTTTGTTATACTGCTTCCTGTAAGCCTTTGCTATATTAATTGATATTTCTTACCAAGCGCAGATTAAAAGGTTTCTAAAGTTTCAGCATCTGCACAGATGTTGCTATCTGGACCAGCAGACATACTTGTACCCCGAGGAAGGCTTTCTTAGGAAGACCCTTAAGGATTCTTTAACTCACAAACCAGACTCCATGTAGTAGTGGTTGTGGGAGCCAAAAACATGCAGTGCAATAAATCAGCACAACTTCCAAGTATATAATTTTGTATCTGGGTGTTTTGGGAGGGTGAATAGGGTTAATAGAAAGTCAGCTAGATTGCCACACTGAATACTTCAATTTTTCCCTAGGCAAATTCATAACAGAAAACTTCCTGGGAAGGGCTTTTTGACATGGGCTGGCGGGGCACTTCACTGCTCACCATGATTGTGCCAGGTAAACACAAAAACCCACTGCGCATTGCAAGTCTTCTTAGCAAAGAAAGGTTGCAGGCTAGTTATGTTAAAGAAACTAGCTGGAATTAATAGCTATATAACTCCAGTGAAAAGGTAAATAAATGGAGTTATGATTGCTCAAAATAATTAATTTTTACTTTGCTATAGATCACCACTCACTGCAGGAAGCAAAAGAATAGGATAGATGTATGTCTCTAAAAGGAAAGAAAAAGGGACAAAATATGTATTTAATAATATAGGATTAAATCTGTCATGATATAAAAAGAGATAGACAATTCAATAGAATAAATAGGAACAGGGTTAATGACATATTTTCTCCATACAGAAATCAAAAAACGAAAGCATGAATAAAATTCTATTAGGATTGAAAGATTTCCATTTATGTGAACAAGCTTTGCGCTAGGCTTTTATAACACCAAATAAAAACAGAGATATTGTGGACATATAATTTTACCTCCTTGGTTAAGGCTTCCACCAACTTCTTTATTTTAGGTAACCTTCAATGCCTGAATATACCCAGAATTATTTTGGAGGTAAAAATTATTTTAAAATATTTTCTTAAAAATTCCCATTTTGCAGTTATGAGTTGTTAAAAAGTTATGCTGGTTCTGGCACATTCAGTCTTGCTGTGGCAATGTTTGCAACTGGACTTTCACTGAGGGCATTGTTTTAAACTACTCCAATACTGTAACACTAGTAGCCACTGGGGGAAAAAAAAAAGTATTCTTGTGATGATTTTCCCAAGAGTAGCTTTTGATTTGAAATTTCATACTCAGTAAAATTATCTGGTAACATTTCTAGAACTGAAAAATATGCAAAAATATGTTTTCCTTCTTTTTAATTGAATTCTTAATTTTGACAGTTTGAAAACAGTAACACTGAGTGGGGTTTCTCTCACTTCATATTTTTATGAGCTTGCTTGTTATTACTTCCTCTCAATTTAAAGAACAGGTTTACTGCTTCACTGTTTCCTTTTAAAGTTACTTCATCCAAAGAGAAGACAGAAAAGATTAAAAGGATGAACTTTTTCTACCATCAGAAAAGGGACATCAAATTTTCATTCTATGCTGCTAATTTTTTAAGAGCAGGATAATGTAAAAGAGAACATAGAGTGACTATGAAAATAATTAGGATTTTTTCTTAATAGTTTCATACATCTTTTTTTACATAAAACTTAGTTTAAAAAATCTTCAAGACATCAGACCAAAACTGTTCTTATAGATAGGCAATAATCTTTGCACATTAAAAGTAAAAGAAAAAAAATGAGCTTGAATCCTCTTCAGTAATTTGATAAGCTAAAATATTAAAGCTTAAAAAGATTTCTTTCTCGGCATGTAAAGCTTATTTCGAAAGGGATAAGATTCAAATCTTATTTTCAGAACCAAAACTCAAAATATTTAAAATCTCTTCCTAATTCTCTGTGCCTAAGACAACATTTCCAGCTGCAGAAGCAGCCCGCAGGGCCCTGACGTGCTGCTCACCCTATGAAGCCCAGCTGGGAGGGGGAGCATGGGGTGAAGCCTCCTTTTTTGACACCTTGCACTGCTGCTTTCACCTTCACTCCCCTCTTTGTACCCAGAGGTGACTGTTGTGCTCAGTTTGGCCTCTTTGATTTGGAGGTTAGCTCAAGAATAGAAGGAAGCAAGGCATTTACGCTTGTTTGCTTTTACAGATGAGAAATGAAGGTTGAATTTCAGTGGCCTTTTGCTTGTGAGAACCCACATCAGAGCAAGGCTACTCCAGCAGCCATGCCAGCATTACATCCAGTTACACCCTCCATCTCCCTCTTTTGCTCCATCTTCAAAAGTCCAGCAAGTGTCTGATAACTGGGGGGAAAAGATAGACTGATTTAACAGAGTCCTTATGCTGCAGGTAAGAACAGACCCTTTTTGTCATTTGTTTGATGTTCCTTTCTTGGCACGTCTACACCACCTTTATTTGAGCTGCCCTTTGGGTCACTGCCTTCAGTCCTGGGGTCCCTGTTTTGAACATTACAGACACAGGCAATGGCACCTATTACAGGAGCTGCTTGACACTTTACATCCTATGACTCTCTTTTCCATTGCTCATAACTTCATAAAAAATACAGATTTAAGATGAACTTTCCATGCCTAGTATCTGCCTTAGGCTGTGTTTTGTTTTTGTTTTCTTTTTTAAATGTTTCAGCCAAAACAAAGTGGCTGTTTCCAAGAATACATTTAAGGAAAAAATTGATCATTCTGTCCACACCAAAAGCAAGAAAAAAACCCAAACAAACAAACAAAACCCAAACAAAAAAAGAAACCTGAAAACAACAACAAATAATCCAAACTAAACTTTTGTAACTATTTGGTTGAAGATATATTTGTCCACGTTGGAAAAACAAGGAAATAAGCAAACAAAATGCCACACGTGTTAAAACAGACCCTGATTGTAACTATTTTGCTGAAGTTAAAGCATTGTTGTATTTTGGAGAAAGAGCATTGGGCATGCTTGTCCTAAATTTTGTGGGGTAGATCCATGATGGACAAATCTCAGGTCTTGCTTTTGATTTAAAACTTGTCATTGTGCTCAAGCCAAGAGATTTTAGCTCTTAAGTGAATTCCATCAGTAAAATGACTACAGAGTTAAGGGTGTCTTGGGGTCCATCAGTATAACCAGCCAGACAGCAGATGGGGGAAATCCCAGATGGAGCGGGCAGCCAGGGTGGCTGGGTCTGAGTCTGCCTGGGGACTGCCACAGTTGGGTAAACCTGGGAAAATGCCCCAGGACTGCAGATGTGGAGCAGGAGGGTACATGCCCATGGGGTCACTGGCTGAAGATAGTGCAACAAGCTAAGTGGTACCTACTACAGCAGTGCCGGGGAGGGAGTCAGGGCAGTGTTTCAGGGCTTTTTCTGGGTTTGAGGATTGCATGGTCAAGGAGAAGCATATTGAGCCTACAAGCAGTATATGGGTCTCATATGCGGGCCTGTGCACTCATGCATGCACGAGTGGGTTTATGCACACTGATACACACAGTGTTTGAATTGGGAAGATGGGGAGGGAGGGAGGGTGAACCAAGGGTGTGGTTTCAGCAGCAATCACCTCTCTTGGACAGATGCTCACTGCTCCCAGTTGGGGCCCCCTGCAGATGAAAAAGCTCCCAGCTTGGGCAGAGTAGCAGGAGCAGCAGCACCTTTCTGCCCAAATCTTTGTGGGAGCTGATTGTGCCTGCCTTGGGCTATGGGGCATTCAGCTTCTCATGGCCCAGACAAGCCATGCAGCATGCAGGCAGTATCTTCTGAGATCTACAGCCCTGGGGATGGCATGCTCAGAAGAGCAGACACCTCCTGAATGTAAAAGAATTTACTAGAAAAGTAACATTGGAGTAATATATGTTTGGGGCACATCATGCATAATTACAAATTAAGGGGATGAAAATTTGGGGTTACAAAGGCAACTTCTCAAAAATTAGAAGCAGTCCTAACAAAGGTAGCCCATATATCCTTAATGCAGCTCTTTTACACATACTAGTACTTTGATGTAAGCAGCATCGCATCCAGATGCAACAACATGATAAAGTCCATTCTGTTCTCCCAGAGCTCTGGCAAGATCACCAGCCCTACAATCTCTAAGCAAGTGATAATACTAAAGTACAGTGAACTCTCCACTTGAATGCAGAGAGCACAGTTTATCATTTTGCTGTGGATTCAACTGGCAGGCTGAAAAATCCTACTCTGCATGCCTTTGAGGAGCAGTAGGTGACAGAGAGGGAAGATGCTCAAGGCACTGCTTCCCCAGAAAGCAACAAAGACATCTAGTTCCAGTTGCCTTCTCCTCAGCCATGACCAGTAGGGGACTCTGACTGCACTATGCTAATTAAAGAACTGGAACTCAGCAGTGTTTTCAGACTTCGGGGATTCCTTCATCACATGGATCAGTCATTGCTGAGTTGCCCAGTTTGTTGCTTCTTTTCACCATGATCTCTGTTGGGTGTTCAGGCTCTTTGATCCAAATCTTTGACTGGTATAAATTGGTACTGCTCCCCAGGGACTTAGTTCTTAAAGATGAAAGAAAAATGCTATTTATAAGCACTGCTTTGTCAGTCTTACTGTGAAAAGATGAATAAAAATGGCTGCTGATTGCAGTACACAACTGGTTGCCTTAGTAATAAAATCACAATCAGGTTGAAGGGAACCTGTATAGGACAACTAATATAATTAGAAAAGTGGAAAGATAACCCTGGCAGAAAGGTTCATGGCAATTAGATTGAAAATGGGCATTGAAAGAACGATTAATGTGCTCTTTTGCTGCTCTTCAGTTATGATTGAACAAGCACAACTCTGGCGTTTTATATTGAGCTTGCTGACTAAATTCACTTTACTGGTAGCCAGAGTCATCTGATTAGATAAAGCTACTGCCACTTAGTGCAGAAGGGAATGCAGTGTGTATGGGTTAGCCTCTATACCTATGGCAGCTTAAACTGGAAGCCCTTTTCCTTCTCATAGTGCAACCACAGTCCTTACCAGTACTGTAACAGCATGTTTTCCTCTGTTACTCATGAAAACACTCTGTGAATCAATTTTTGCAGAAACGTGACCCCCCCAAAAAAGCCCTCCCAAAACCCAGTTTTATTGTACAGTATCTGGTAGAACTGTTTATGTTATGTGAAGGTACAGTCACTGATATATTTTTTATCTGCTGTAGACCTTTTCATTTGTTATATACCTTCTACATATGCTTAGGCAGTCAGGACTAGCAATGTTAGATGTACAAATACACTTACAAATCCAGAAAGGATAGGTAAACCAGGATATTGAAATTTAGGATAGTATAAAGCCTACTTTCCATGGCCTAGGGTGTTGCAGATTTGCCAGAATTTACACAGAGAATTTTTTATGAAATTTACATTCTGTGGGAAATGCATAGCCCAAATGGGCATCCTTAGAGAGATTTGGTTTATCAATTTAAAGATATGCAAGTGTCAGACTTCTTTCTTTGTTGTAACATGTCACTTTCCATAGATTTGCCCTGCCAGAGTCAGTGTGTCTGTGATTCCTTCTTCTCTAGTGAGGGATCCAGTTCTTTCAAAGTCTCCCAAACACCTTTTTTTTTTTAATTAAAAAGATACGTCTCTATCTCCACCTGAAGCCTTGATCTAAAACAGCGCCCATAATATGCTCTGGCACCATCTTCACCTGGGATTCTTCCTCTTCTCCTTGCAGTCCAAGTCTCTTCCTTGGAGGGTTCCTGCTGGAGTCATCCCACCAGCTCTTTCAGCAGCAGAGTCAGATAGTTAACCAGGAAAAATATTTCAGATAAAGAAAGCTTGCCCAGATCCATCCTGATGATGGGAAAAAGAAGAATGCTGTCAGTAGCTTTGCTAAGGTCCAAATAATGAGCAGGGAATCCACAGAGAGAATGAACAGAAGTAGGGTGGGGGAAGGATTTGTGTGTACATGTATGTGTATGGATGGAGGGAATACTAACAGTAGTAATGCTTGCAAGAGGTGGAGTGCTGCAGACTAACAGCAAACTCAGCATTTCCCTGAAATGTGGGGTTTTTTTCACCTTAGATCACAGAGAGTCCCCTTTTTGAACAGGTGTCTGATACACCTTGTGCTAGAGCAAACTAACAGGCATTATGTGGCTTACTTCAAAAATAAAAGCAACTTTTGCTAATTTTCTCTCTGAGTACTGAGTTTTGTTTTCCTTTTCCTATAGTGTCTCACTGAAGGGAATTGAAACTAGTCAAAAAGAGCAATTATATACAGATAATGTTGACAGAGTTGCAAACACACAGGACACCTCTATTCCAAGGGTACCAGTGGAGAGTGTTCCTGGCTTAGAGGTGCTCTAAAAGGGAATAAATCAAAGCAGTACCAAGGCCCTTTTAATGATCACAATTAGATGTATCAATTGTTCAATTAAAAATTATGTTTTAGTACATAATATTTATACATTTATGCTAAAAATTATGGATAAAATACAAATTTTCCTAGGCATAGTAGGTAGAACCTAATATTTCCGCCTTTTCCTTGTGCCCTCTACAACTGTTCTTCATCTTCCTTGCTCTCCCTTTTATTCAGTGAAGTTTTTCTTTCTTGGCCCACACACAACATGGAAGGGGAGCACTCTCCCACCTTGCAGTGCCATAGCTGGGGGGCTCAGAAGACCTGGAGAGGTAGGGTTGAGCCCTAAAGGGGTCTTGATATTCTGAGCATATGTGGTCACAATTTTATTATCAAACAGCAAACTTACTGTTCTTTTGAAGAACACCAAAAATCAAACTCTATATTGAAGAATATAAATTACAGATTTTTGATATCTTGTGCCTTGGATCATAGGATTCTCTTACTATGTCACATTTCCAGTTTGAACCCCTGACTAGAAGCAGCGGCTTCTTCACAATAGACTGATCCAAACTGAAGTACCTGTTCATTTGATTCATAAGTTCCCTTCTGTCCTGTGCAGAATGAATCAACACATTCCCACGTGTCTCCTAATAGAGAATCTTATATTAGGAACCAATAATGAAGTACATCTGGGAAGATTTAACCACCATATGCCTTGGCAAAATCTGAATAAATATCAAAAAACTGTGTGCATTCCGGAATTTAATGGAAACTGTATGTTTCCATTAAATAAAATCAGTACTTTCCAGTTATCCTATTTTATTAATAAAGTCCCCTCTAGGCAGGAAGTTTATTTTATAAAAGAACTATTTACAGAGGTAGAACTGTTGTGCTTATATTGTATGTTAGTTAACCAATTCCTACATATAAAAAAGATGACTATCATTCACATACAGTGCCTGGAATACATTATTACAGAATTATTCAGAAAAAAAGAAATCTTATCTTGTTACTAAAAGTATGTCCAAAACCAAATTCCAGTAAAAAAAACCAAAGAAAACCTTCTTAAACTGACATTTCTCTCTGCTTTATTTGGAAAGATTAACTTCTACATGTTCCATTTTATTGCACTTTCCTAACACACAGGAAAATGTATCAACTATTTTAACTTTAGTTATCATTAAATTAATTCTCTAAGGGGCAGGTAACAGCCTTAAAATATAATGTTTTAAAATTATCTTCACTTTCTGCTGATATCCAAGAAATAATAATACCATATTAAACCTGGTTTTCAAGTATCCATTAGAATGAGAATGTCAAGTGACTTGTTGTATTTGTTATTTTTATTTGTTGAAATTATAATTATTTTAATATACAGCCTATTACTAGTAGATCAAGAGAAATTACTTAAGATGTGATGGTGATTTTAGACAGACTGACCGAACATAGCATTATAGCCAAGTCAGTCAGTTAGCCAGAGCAATGTTCTCTAGATGATGAAAATATTGTTCTATTTATGTAGTATTTGCAACATGAAAAATAAAGGCAGGACAGAAACCCCACTAACCCCAGTCATTAAAATGATACCCTAGCTGAGTCTACTGCTGTAAGTGACCTATTAAATACCTGAATGACAGGGACCCTATGAGCTTAGCACTGGTTTTTCAATGCTTTTAGTGGAAAGAAAAATTACTATAATAAATTGGAATTATCCTAAACATGCTTAGTCATTTTCTCATGGAGCTATGGGGCACAGTGCATGTGGATCCATATGCTCCAGGGTCTGTTGTTCCTTCTTTATAGAAGATCTTTTCTCTAGAGAAATAAAAAGCACAAAACCTTGTTGACATGCTTTTGGTTACCTGTGAGTTTTCAGTATCCAGGGTCTGTTAGAAAAAGTAAGCTAACACCAATTGTTTTCCTGCATCATAGGCAATATGCCAACCATGACACATCAATTCCCCCTCCAGTGTTTCTCATTATATTGAGGGATTAGGGGAGGAGTTAGGTGCCTTCTAGGAATTCATACATTATTAGACATGCGTGCATGATAGGTTAGTATTTTTTAGGTTAGCATTTTTAGTCAAGATTGGGGTGAAGAATGTCATTGCGATGGTTGAGGAGCAGAAGGCAGATGGATTAAAAGTGTGTCCCTCAGATACAAGAAAAGACTTGCTTTCAGAATACATAATTTTAACAGACTTTATTACATGTAAGAAACTGCCTTGTCATTATTAAAAAAAAAAAGGGGAAGAAACTTAATCTCTTGCAGGTGGCATCAAAACACCAAAAAGAAAAATTCCCAAATAGAAAGCATGCCTATATCACAGTGTTGTGCCGTGGAAAATACTCTAATGTTGTTTTTGTATTGCTCGTGAGGCCTAGGCTTTTCCCCTGTGCTTTGAGCCAGTGAGCCTTTCCCGCCCTGGGAGGCAGGGGCCGGTGTCCACAGAGGTGCAGCAGGTAGGAAGCGGGAGGTAAGCAGCACCTTTGGCATTCACTCTTTAGATGTGGCTCACCTCCCCCCTGCAGCTTCAGAAGATGGGCTGGCATGCCTTCATCCCCACTACATTATAAGGGACAGTTTCAAGGGTTTAACACTTTGAATGTGGCTAGGTCTCAAACCTGGACTTTGACCTGGGCTAAACATACCATAAAATTTACTTCACGGCTGCAGTTTCACGCTGCAGCTATGTCCTGCTCCTTGGTAGCATTTATGGCCACATGTCTGCAGCTGTAATCCTCTAGAACTGCCCGCAAATGTATGTGGGGTCCCAAGGGGCTGGCAAAGCCAGAGCCCTGCGACCCTTGTCACAGGTGGCATGAGAACCCCTAATAACAGACGTGATTGTGGATCCCTGCCTTCCTTCCTGGCACTCAGGTGAAGGGAGTTGCCTTCTTTTTTCTCACTTATTTTTTCCTGTCCTGAAGAAGTGCTCTGCAAGAGAATTCACTAGCTGCATCATTAGCATGACAGCATCATGTAGCAGTTGCTTTCACCTCCAAAGCATTTTGCAAGCATTTGTTTAATTGATCTTTAGCATGAATTGAGAAAAAGGAGTATTTTATCAGTGTTGCCTGAACACAACCAAAAGTTCCTCTCTTTGATAAACTGTTACTGAATAATTCTGAGACTTTCTGCTCTCAGAACCTAGCTTGCATATGTAATGATAGCTTTTAAGGACTTACTCAAAATATTAAAACCTTAAATATAAGTTGCAGCTTCTATTGATTTTCATGGGCTTGTTCCTGGCTGTGTGGTTTTCATAGCTCTGATATTTGTTCTCTTTAGCTATTTATATTCATGGCTTTATTCTTTGGATAGCTCAGGTGGCACTGCAAATTATTTTTAAAGATTTTGTTTTAAGAGATCATGTCTTAATGTCAGTTAAGACCATACAGTCTAGTTTAAAGATTCTGTGACTGCTGAGCTATCAAATTCACTTTGGCATATACTACCTATGTCAAAAAGTGAACCATATGTCCATTGTCCAGGTGATTACATATGTAAGCTTCAATTACACAGTGGGAGCATGCTTGCTAATCCTTAAGAGCTCCACATGAAACACAACAACATCTGTTCCTGTCTCTATGAACTTCTAGTAAAAGTGATGCTCTACGCAAGCAGTGTAGAGATACCCATAATTAAAAAAATAAATAATGGCCGATATTACCATAATGAGGATTAAAAAAGGAGTCGATATCCATAAAGTATGTTTTGAGATTCTTCTGTTATTTTGTAATCAAAGAAATATATTGTCCTATTTCCCATATCTAGGAGAATAATAGTTCCTATAGCATTACTGTTACTATTTGTGTTACTGTAGAATTTAAAGATCGGGGCTTCAGTCTACAAAGCTTCATCATATGAAAATATACAGTAAAGTAAAGCTCCCTGTACAAAATAATTTACTGTATGGGAAGTAACAGGTAGATGTACCAAATAGAAGCATAAAAAGATAATAAGTTTTTCATACATCACAGTAAACAACGGTCATCACATGTACCACCCTTTAGAAGAGTTATTATCTCTATAAATTGATGTTTTTAATAGGGTTCACAGTAATATAATATTTCTCTGTTAATTTAATATTTTTGGATCCTCAGCAAATTCATATTTCTCAATTAAATGAATACTTAGTCCCTTATTTCAGTCCTCCAGGGTTTGGGGAAATGGAATGCTGAGGAATTTTACTGAGAAGCAGCCACACACATCTTCAATACTGATGTAATTTCTGATATTGAACTTCTTACTTCCCTAAACTGCAGAAGCAGATGGAAAATAACTGTGTATGACCTATAGGGAAATTCCAATATATCTGAAAACCAAACATCCTAATACAAGTACAAGAGAAGTATATGGATGAAAAATAAAAATTACTGGAGCAAGTGCCTAAAAATCACCGCTACAGCTGAACACCAGGAAGTGCTCTACCTACCCAAACAATGTAGCTTAGCATCTGAAGACATGATATTCTAGCTAGATAATTCTTCTTATTCTCTAGTCTTAATGTATTTTTATTTTATTCTATTTAACAGACACAGGGAAAATCAAGATTGGTGAGCTGGTTTTATATGCTATCAATACTCTTTTCTTATGTTGTCTCTTCAAAAGCAATACAAAGGTACAGTGAACAATAACTGCTTCATACTCTGAAATGTATTATTATTTAGATTGTTATGCAAATTGCATGCTACTGCATTTTAAACCAAGAAGTAATCATGGACAGTGAAATGAAGGAGAAAGAAAAATAAAGATGGACAGCAAATGAATCTTATTCATTTGACTGAAGACTGAAAATGCACAGACAAATAGGTACAAGGATAGAACAAGCCTGACATTTCAGATCAACACAGATTGAAAGTAAGAAAAAGTAGAAGCAAAAGAAGTAAAAGCATTAATCAACACGGTGTACACAGAACACAAAGAACACATTGGCTTATTTTTTTTTTTTCAATAGACAAATCTTCCTAGTTATAATAAGACAGTGATAGGAAAGTTTTTCACCTTTTCTTCTTCAGTTGTTTCAGCTGGTTCCGACCCATCTGCCTTTCTTCACTACATCATCTAAGTCTTAATAACTTGGTAATTGCTGACTTTCTTGGTTGCCTAAGAATAAATTACTACTTTAATTTGAATGCATTGCCTATTTCCATTCATAAATAATTACTAGTATTGCTGAATTTATTATTCTAATTACTATGTTTATGTACGACATAATAATCCCCAGCCTACAAAAAACATTTCTGTAGAGTTTTACTGACTTTCTTTGTCTTAGATCTCTTCATCCCTGGTATCTGTGAGAAACTTACAATCTACTGTGAAATTCTAAGTCTTTCTGGCCTTTTGTAGGATACTCAGTGTAACATTGGGCACTAAACTGATCCACATGTGAGACGAGCAGGGAGAAAGTTACAGATAGGAGTAAAGAAAGAATCTTTCTGTGTAAGGCCTGATGGCCATTTCCCTAAGCTGCCCCTGCTAGAAAGCTTATCTTGTTAATATTTACAGTGTAATAAAGGTTATCTCATTCCTGACAGTGCAGGGGAAATCTGTCAGGCTATTCATTCTGGGACCACTACAGGCACTACAGGCTTTTAAAGCAGAGAGTCTATGGAGAAACCTCAGTTCCCTCAATGCTACAAAATCAATATAAATATTTTTTGCTTCTGTATTTTCAGATCTGCTTCTTGCAAGCGTAACATTTATGTAGATACCGTTTGTAAGGGAAACACCATCAGGCCTGCATAACTGATCTGAATTTACTAGTTGTCATTTTTTCTATTCAATATTCACTTCAAATCCTATTGCTCCAGCCTGTGCCAGCTGACGTACAAGAATGCAGTACAGCAAATATATCCTCTTCTTTCACTGTAAAATCCTCACTGTTCCTCCATGAGATTTCTAGTCACCCCAAATGGAGTGCCACCCTTGGCGGTGTGGAAACAGCCAATAGGTTCACTATACTAATCGCTTCTTTTGATTAACATAATCTCATCAACAACCACTGCACTGCAGAAGGCAATCTAGGAGGTAACCTCCTAAGAAAATTGGATTTAGCTGCTGGGTTTAATGCTGGTATATCCAAGTGAATATCCATTGAAGTGAACCTCAATGGCCTGGGTCATTTACAGAGTGTGACTAGGAGACCTAAAAGCCATTTCTGGCCTTAAAGGTCTCTGAATCTATTGCATCACTGAGTATGTCAACCCTTAGCAGTCAATCTTGACAAAATAAAATGCCATCTCACCATTTCTTGCTTCTTCTACAGCCTGTTGCACCTACAAAAAAATTCAGAAAGCAGGATGTACCTCATTGTCCAGAGCTCCTCCCTAATGTGTAGTCCTCTCAAACCCTCCACATTCACAACTTACCCTGCAGCATCTTGTTACTAGTTTCCTGAATAAATTGGCCTCATTGCTAAATTTCTAATGGAGATCACAGGCCAGGTCTCTTAAGATGGCTAGAATCTCAAGACATTTATGAATTGGATATCTGCTGCATCCTCTGCTTGCCTTCTGCTTTCACCGTCTTTCACCTTCCCCTGAAAGACAATATCTTTCAGCAAAGATACTTCCTTAAGTGAACACCAGCTTCACCACAGTGCTACAAGCAGCTAAGTGAACATCTGTTTTCCAAGTACAACCAACACCTCAACTCTACAGGAAAAAGTCTGCAAAATCCCAAGTAGACTCAGTCCTGAAAGAAAACAAACAAAAAAACCCCATCATACTTGTATTTGATTTCTTCTAGAACATATTTTCTACTTCTTCTTGCAGAGCGTCTGCTGCCCTGGACTTATTGCCTCAGTGTAGTTTCTTGAAGAGGCTTATCACTCAGTGTGAGCGTATTGCAATTGAAATCAGTGGAGCTCTGCTCATATACATCAGCTGAGGATATATATAACCTAGAATATTAAAGTGCACAGACACTTTCTGTTATTGAGTATGCTGCTCTGCAGTTTTGCTGAAAACACTGTAGATGGATGGGAAAGTATGTAAATGAGAAGTTTCTGATACTGCAGTTTTAGATTAAAATGTATAGAAAAAAAATTAGAAACATTCTGGCGTGAACGCTGCAAAAATGTG
Organism: Phalacrocorax carbo; assembly: GCF_963921805.1. NCBI lineage: Eukaryota > Metazoa > Chordata > Aves > Suliformes > Phalacrocoracidae > Phalacrocorax > Phalacrocorax carbo. The sequence goes on along the minus strand of NC_087515.1, from coordinate 12,627,946 downwards.
CAGGCAATATTTCAACATAACTATTTGTACACTTAAAGTTTAAAAAGTACATTAGAGAGGCAGCATCTGAGGGTAGATTACATCATATTCAAACTTTTCTTATAATGACATAAAACCTCTGCTACAAAAAGAGGAAGCCTTTCTTCATTACCAATGAAACATTTCTGATAAGTTTTCACTATCCTAAGTTAGTATGAATGTTTTATAGACCAACATCCAAATGGGCTGTATTATTGTGTATGAGTTCTAATAAGGCTGTTGGTGATATTTGAAATCATGGGTCATATTGTAAACTATGGATTATACAGACATTCACATGAACTACTTTTTCAAGTCAGCGATTTAGATTGATTCTGATACACCTCTCACTGTGGAATATGAAGGAAGGCTTATAATATTTCCAGGTACATTTTAATATAATTCTACTTGAGAGTTTTCTACAGTTCTGATAATATTCTATTTTTATGTAAGTTCTTATGTCACATCCCTCACTGGAATACCTGAGTGCTTCTCAGCTGCGCAAAGCAACATAGCTAGCATCAATACTATGCTATCTATTCGCATGTGCTCTCTCCAAAGGGAGAACAGTGTGCATTGGAACATCTTATCTTGGTTTGTTCTCAAGTCCTGATGTTTTCTGATGGATTTGGTGGACTGTTAAGCAATGTGAAAATATGTTCAACATTCCAGCAGAGGAAGCTGCTTGGTGAGACATCTAAGGGCTCTGTCATCCAAACTGGTCCCCCTGTAGAAAGCACCTGTAAAAAGGCTGAAGTAACGAACAGGCTAATTTCATTCATGTGTGCCATATCTGAGCTTCTAAACCATGGAGTGAAGTACAGTACTGAAAAGTTAGTGCCATTATCTATTTTAAATAAAAAGGCTTATTTCCTACCTCTTTCCCTCTACAACTATCTCTCAGGTCGATGAAACCATGCTGGCTAATATATCCTTTCTTACATTTATAACTGTGGTTTGCAACCCAATTCATACATTCTGGAGATACCAGAACTGAAGCATTCTGCAGTGTCTTCAGGGAACTATGAAATACCAGGTTTACTTCAAGAACAAGTTGTATAACGTTAAATTAAAGCTTTTTTTTAAGTTGAAGATTCTATTTATTTGATGAACAATTAACTTACATTTCCCCCCTTGACTCTGTCTACCATGTAAACTGTCACGTTTCTGAAATTGTTTTTGTTGGTATCGCAATTTGAGGTTTATCTTTTAAGTCAAGGAGAGCAAGAGATACCTTTCTCTAACACTATGCCTGACTCTTTGACTCATGGCTTCTGAGCAGGCCTTGCTCCCCTTTGGAGGTTCATTAGGCCCAAGGCAGAACTATATAATGTAGTACTTGGGGTAGGTATGAAAATCCAGGGGGAACCAAATTACACTTGTATTCTGTTTATCTTATCTCACATATTCCTTGCAGCTCTGATAGCCCTTAGTATTTACTCTGGATTTTTGATGGGCTTGAATCTTCTACCCTTTTATTCTTTATTCCCTTTCACTTGCCTTTTTTTAATTTGGCTTCTCAGAATACAGTAGTGATGATCAATGGCTGGGTTGCTTTGAATAATTCTGCTGTGTCCCAGTAACCAGATGCGCAATTTCAATATGACACTTATTAGGCCAACATGAGTCAATTTAACAAAAACCAAGATACGTACTGAGAGAAGCTCGCAGATCTAAGCATTCCCTAGACAGAGAAGAATGATATTTTCTGTGTGTCATTGTGCACTAACAACAAAACTAAAGCTAGTGGTTTTGAAAGACCTAGGATCCATAGGAGTAATGAACAGTGTAAAACTGTAATATGATCTTCTTTGTAGTCATCTGAAATGGTTGACAGAGTTTTGAGGTTTGATCCTCAAACACATAGAAAATGAAGCCTGCTTCTAAATGGAGACAAACTGGAGTTTGTCTGCCTGTATTTTGTTCATGGCCAGAAATTTTTTCCACTGGATAGCTGGAAGCTTTTTGTCTTTGTGTGGCCATAGGCAGGTACTACGGCCTCGTCATCAGGAACACTCTTCCTGTTTCATTTCAGTTTGTTCATAGAAGTAAAATAGTGTTTCCCTGTACCCCAGTTTCTTTACCTTACACATGATCTGAAAGATGGTTTTATCAAAAAGCTCCTTTTACTATAGTGAGTAGGGTTTACACTCTCTGTAGTTTTACTGAATTGATTTTTTCCCTTAAGTTTTATATGATAATGTTCCCATAATGGATTTTTCTAGAATGGTTCAAAACTCTATTTAAAAACATGAGTATCAAGTGCAAGTTATAAAATGTTATGTAGTATGAGAGAGGAAAAGGAATAAAAAAGTCTGATGGGCTTTAAGTACATACTTAAATGTAAGCATGAAATTCAGCATTTTGGTCTTCTATTTTGTTTTTTCTTTCAGTATCCCAGAAACATAAACATGACATACAAAAAAGATGTGGACAGGCTGGAAGGGGTCCAGAGAAGGGCCACCAAGATGATCAAAGGACTGGGAAGCCTAACATATGACGATAGGCTGGGAGAGCTGGGTTTGTTCAGCCTTGAGAAAAGGAGGCTCAGAGGGGATCTCATCACCATGTACCAGTACTTAAGGGGTAGCTACAAGGAAGATGGAGACTCCCTTTTTACAAGGAGTCACATGGAGGGGACAAGGGGGAATGGACACAAGTTGCTCTGGGGAGATTCCGATTGGACACCAGAGGGAAATTTTTCACAGTGAGGACAGTCAACCATTGGAATAATCTCCCCAGGGAAGGGGTTGACTCGGCGACATTGGACACCTTCAAGAGTCGCCTGGACAGGGTGCTGGGCCATCTTGTCTAGACTGTGCTCTTCCCAACTTCCCAGAAAGGTTGGACCAGATGATCCCTGAGGTCCCTTCCAACCTGGGATTCTGTGATTCTGTGACATGAAAGTCATAGCTCTAAATGTCTTGAAGGTAAAATAGTTACCATTTGAAATTAATAATCATTGAGGTTTGGATTTTTTAAATAATACCTGTCATCAAGTCTCTCACAAAAAAAAAAAAACCAAACCAACCCAGACAAAGTAAAAGAAGTTTGTTTTTCTGACATAATTCTGTTCCAAGACTGGAATTACCATTCCGCAGTAAAATCTAAGAACAAAACAAGCTCAATGTTAGAAGTCTCAGGCTCCCAAGCCATAGCAAGGAGCTATGGCCTTGCTGAATTAGGCTCCTGGCTCTGCCTGAGGAGCCCAAGGAGATCAGGAGTCCTTCAGCTGTGGGACGCCTGACACAAGATCTGCATATGCACTGCCCAGGGTATTGGAAAGTGGGGATTGCTGTTTCTCAGGCAGCAGTGCCACAAAGACCTGCCTTGCCTTGTCCTGGGGAAGATGGCTCTGCCAGAAATTTCAAGGAGAATTGGACAATTAAATCCCTGAAGGCTCCTTCCCCTGGAGCAGAGGAAGGAAATAAAAGATGATTATTTCCACTGTATGCATTAAAATACCACCTAATCGTTACTTAAGACACTGTGACATTTGGAACAAGTTGGTATTGCTTCTAAGACAGTATACACACAAATCTATAAAATGTCTGTATTTCTGGAAGGTAGAGAACTGTCATGAATCTTGACTGATTTTCTGAAGAACAACAGAGAAAGGAAAGGACATCACTGCATGGACAAACTTCAAAATTTGGTGGTTTTTTTTTTTTTTCAGAAGGCACATGCTACTAATGAACCACAGAATTCATTCATTCACCTCCCCCTCTGGGCTCAGTGGTGGGGCTGGTCTGTACCCTGGGGTGAGCACTGAGGTGGGGTCCAACCTGACTGTTGTTCAACCAGCAGAAAATATGTACCCACATCTTTACGACATCTGGCTGCCCCTTTCTGGCCAAGCTGGCCCAGTATCCATGGCTGAACTGGGTTGGAAGGACCCCCCTCCTCTGGGGCAGCTTTGGATGTCACTCAGGGACATGTTTCAGACTCACTGGACAGCTGGCATGCATTACCCCTTCAGGAATGTTTCGGTCACATTTCCAAGCATTTGCATGCAAACAGCAATTCCAGGAACCCTTTTCTTTTTAATGAGAATTTCACTCCTGAATGAAGCAAATATTGCAAGGAACCTGAGATCCTAGGAATGGGCTTATAGTGCTTCTGCTGCAGTCCAACTCTGAATATTTGTAGATGCATTAGTAATGCACATTTTAACAAACCTTGCCTGGGGGTTCTCAATGAGATCCAAGCACATAAAAAGTGGGTTAATCTAAACCCCAATTTATTTGAACTTGAGGGCACATAAGTCCATAAAACAGGCAAGCCAAAAAAAGAAAAAAAAAAAAGAAGTTAAAAAAATCAAAACCAACTACTGCTTCTAAAGGGTGGGGTGGGGGGGGGGGAAATCTGTGAACACATTAATCTGAACTTGGAAGGATTCATATTACTGTGAAGGAGCAGAATTATACTTGTGCCTTCAGCCCTAGCAGGACTAAGCCTCATACCATCAATAACAAAAATATAGCTTTAGCTCATTTTTCAGGTTTTTATTTAAAATTAGAAAGCCCTGCAACAAAGAGCAAAGGCCAAACAGCTTCGCCTATTAATTCAGTTTTAATAGGGATTGTTATATACTGTAGCATTATTCTCTGTGCACATTGATGTTCCTGTTTTCTCTCCACTCCTCATCTTAGTGTGAAAGCTGTAGCTTCTCACTAATTAAATTTCATTACCTCCCACTGAAGTGAAGAGACTGAGAGATTGCTGGCTGACTGCCTTTGACACACATAATCAATCCCTAGAGAACAAATAATGACCCTTTTTTTTTGTTTCTTTTTAACTTGTAACCTTTTTTCCTGTCCCAAGACTGAATTGCCCCAGTCATTTGAATTTATGTCCATCTTCCATTTCAGAACCCTAATGACAAGTAATTCTGTAGCTAGGTAAGTAATCAATAAAAGGGTAGTTATTTGTCTCATTTTTGGTAAGAATGTTAAACTTGCAGTGTCACTTTGCTCTTAAAAGCTCACTTTACTATTATTCATGGAAAATCCTGGAATTTTGCTATCTGGGGACACCACCATTACTGTATTCACCCAGCCTTCTCTACAAAGTTATTTACATAGAAGTTGAACTTCAGTTATGGGGTTTTTATTAATCATATCTCATTTTTCTGTTATAGGGAGAAGTCAATATACAGTGGAGCTGCACTGATTTAAGGTAAGTGACATCACACAGAAACTTTACTATAGTTCTCAATTTATGACAAACAGAACTGAGTGCTAAGGACGCTTGTTACCAGGTAGTAAATCTGACCAGTTCAGAAAGACCAAGTGAAAGAAATAAATAAAGCTCTAAGAAATAATTGTCTTTACCACATTCATTTTTAGAGGGGTGTGTGCAATGGAAGGGGCACATGCATCACTTTTTTTCCCATTCAGATAGAGCACAGCTTCTCCCTTCAGATAAGAAATGGTGAAAGAATAAAGATTTATTTTTTCTTAACTTATTAGTATTTCAGATGCCATGTAACTGTGAGACCCCTAACCTAGTGACTGAGGATTTGTACTTTAAAGCACCAATACACACAACATTTAAATATATGCCAATATAGGCATGGGTCATTTTAGCCCCTGAGGTTATTTCTTTCTGTCCCCAGCTGACTTCCAAACTGAAGTCTTTAAACAATTTCATTTTGTCAGTTGACTGCATGAGACTCCATCCCAGTGGTGAGACTTTGTGAGACTCAGTTAATTTTATGTGAGCATTTACCGTATGTAAGCATGTACCTATCCACTGTCATAAACCACCGAAATGTCTAGGTCACCAGACTATACAATTTGTCATGACAGGACTAAGGGAAAGGTTTGTCTTTCTTGATATACAAAACTAATGCTGTACCACTCTTTTCAGATTTCTCTTTATGTTTAGAGCGGCTTTCCCTCTCTCGTCCACTTTCTTTGCTGGGATATGTACTTTGTACACAAGATATTAGTTCTGTTGCTATGGAAATCAGTGTTGTTAGAACTCACAGAGGTTTTATTTGGGTTTTTTTTTCTTTCTTTTTTATGCTTGCTTAATGGATTAACTAACTGCCTGCTGGTTTGTGGAAGTCTCAGTTGTGCAGAACTTTCCATGATTTAATGAGGAAAGTATCAACATATTTTGATTTCCAGAGATGTCTAAATCCTCTTCTTACCATGACAGGTGTTACCCACACAGTATGAACCACTCTCCAATTAATTGTAAGATGGCTATGTAATCTGATAATTAGAAGTGGCAAATATTAATTTAGAGGGTTTTAGAAGACAGAAGCACTCACTTTCAAGACTACATAAAGTTCCAGAAATCTTTTATCCACCACAAAAGGGTAAATGCAAAAAGTGTGGGTTTATGGGTTTAGTTTTTTTAAAAATAAACTAATATGAAGAGATCGATTAACTGAGCTATGCAATATTGGTCCTACTATTGGAATAATAGCTTGCTTTTATTATGTGAAGAGTTAGCAGAAACCATGTGAATCATTCTTTTAGATCCACAGTTATTGAGGACAACACAAGGCTGTCCACAAGCAAGATTTTAGTTTTAGGTCTCTTTCACAGATTTTCTGAATAAATGAAGTCAAGTTTCTTAAGGTCTCTTTAGCTCTTTTTTGTCATCTCGACATGGATACTTAAAAACAAAACAAAATTCCCTATCTCACAGGATATTGCGAGCATAAGAGACAACATAATGTTAAATATCTCAGTTATCTGAGAGATATGCAGGTAATGCCTGGCTAAGATAGGACTGCGTATTCTTCATCCCATAAATATTCTAGGGTATTTATTTTCCCAAAGTGCATGCTAACCTTATGCAAAGTGAAAACACAACTTCCCAATAGAAAGTGCAAAGCAGCATACATATTTTTGCTTTTCCCGCACATGTGTAACTGGTTAATTTTTAAATTAATTTTTATCAAAGAATTCACTGGTTCATTTAGGTATGAAACACTTCTCGGTTTGTTGGATCCCCATGTAATGTAATTAGATGTACATGTTCAGGTACATATACCATTTACATTTAGATACATAGAATCATTTAGGTTGGAAAAGACCTTTAAGATCATCAAGTTCAACAGCCCTAAACCTAACACTACCAAGTCCCCCACTAAACCATGACCCTAAATGCCACGTCTACATGTCTTTTAAATACCTCCAGGGGTGGTGAGTCAACCACTTCCCTGGGCAGCCTGTTCCAATGCTTGATTACTCTTTCAGTGAAGAAATGTTTCCTAATATCCCATCTAAACCTCCTCTGGCACAACTTGAGGCCATTTCCTCTTCTCTCATCGCTTGTTACTTGGGAGAAGAGACCAACACCACCTTGCTAAAACCTCCTTTCAGGAAGTTGTAGAGAGCGATAAGGTCTCCCCTCAGCCTCCTTTTCTCCAGGCAAAACAACCCCAGTTCCCTCAGCTGATCCTAATAAGACTTGTGCTCTAGAGCCTTCATTTATTTAAGAATTTGTTTTTTATATAAATTCTGAACTGAAATAAGGCTGTTCAGGGTGGTTTGTTTTCATCGTCCACTAGAAGAACGATTGCACTACCGACCTCTGTGCTGATATCCACAGAACACTACAGAGGGAAGGCAAGGGTCCTTCACTCCTAAGCAATATGTCATCATGAGATGTTCTCACCCACTCAATTCACCAAGACCAAATGAGGATAGTGACTTCTGCAGCACCTACTGGGTGATCTGGTGGATTAATAGAAAGAACAGAAGCATTACTGGAACATAAGTCACCCCAGCTTGCCTCCCTTCGCCATCCACTTGGCTGCTCTCACCAGCACCTGCTCAGACAGAAGTGGTGAAATGCAGACTGAAGCATGAAAACACAGTCCTCCTTGTTCTGCTAGAATCTCTAGAAAGGAATGCTGGTAAGTATCGATAGACATCAATAAATGCATGCCTGGGTGTTCACAACATACAGGCACACTTTTCCTTTCAGAAGTCAAAGAGCAATGAAAAAAATGTGTGGTGATGGTCCTGATGGGCTTTTCAGCACCGTGGTATGGGGATCTCATTCTTCTGGAGGGTGAAACCAGCTTCATGTTCCATCCCTAACCAGTTCTGGGGCCAAAATTACTGCAAGTATGAGGTGCATAGCAAATGTCTCATTTTAAGTATAATTTTAAGAGAAAAATTGTTTAGAAAGTCCAATTAATTATAACTTAAGTACAGCAACCCTTGGAATCTTTTAATAACTGTTACTCTCTCAATGCCTGAGGTAAAAATGTGACACACGTCCTGCTCATCTGCTTAAGTCAGTGGCAAAATGCTGATGAAATTTGCTGAGGTTTTACTTTAGTTGTTTGTTCATTATTACCTGCTAATCTTTACACTGTTACTGTGCTATATCACTTCTTCTTTCAGACCAGGTACAGTGCTTCCCTTTAATACTGCTATGAAATTGCTATCAATATTCATTAAACATAAATTGGAAAGTAAAGCATCTGTTTCATACAGTGACTAAATTATACCAGTTAGCCAAGTAATTCTGTGCAAAATTTGCCTGTTTATGTCCACTTGCTATCATCAGTCAGATTTTTAGGTGGAAAGAGTGATCCATTATTTCCTTGATTAAAGCTGCATATGAGTAGTTCTTGGCAACTGCGATCAAAATTGCTATTTGACGATGCTTGAAAAAATATTTTATTTTAAAGTCTCATTCTATGCTAGCATCATCAGGCTATATTTCAGTTTCATTAGATTTCTGGGATAGGAAGAAAATGTAGTAACATATAATATATAGCACATTTTGACTCATGCCCAAGGAGATGCAACAAATCATATGACAAATTAAAAAACAAAGAAAACTTGAACCCATAACAATACCAATTTAGTTTAACATTCATATTTGAAAGAAAAACAGAATGTAAAGTGTCTGGGGTCTGTTTTATTTTTACTGGAATGGCACTGCTTTAAAACAACTGGTGCAAATCACTTTAAGCTTGTCATTGACTACAGGAAAAGGATAAAACCCTGTGGCAAAATATAAACACTAAGCACAATTCCATGGTTCCAGTTCAGACAAAAGATCCATTCAATTCATAAGAGATGTTTGCTTGGAGAGGAATTGGGAAAGTACTACCCTGGCTTGTAATAGCTCCTGGTTGCAAACTAATTATGTATAAATCTGCAGAAGAGAAAGGAAACAAACACACTGCAGAGCTGACAGATATAGGTATCTTACTATTAACTACTTTCTCCTTTATGCTTATATTATTCAATGCATTACAGTGTTGTGTATGTAGTTTCTAAGTCTTTCAGAAACCAGAGAAGGGCCTCATTTGACCTAACTACAAATTTCTACATAGAGATGCGAATGCCAGAGCTGCTTGTCTAGACTTACTCGATTTTTGGCAGAAAAAATAGATAATTTGAGATACAAATCATCTCAACTTCAGGCAGATATCTGATTGAGATAATATCAATCACACATAAAATACTTATTTCTCTTTACTCATCATAACAAGTCTAGATCACTGTTTCAGATATAGACAAAGACATTATAGTTTGGTCAGTTAAATCTCTCCTCCTCAGGTGAATGGAAAATATTTATTACCACAGCAGGTAACAAACTGCAATCCCCCAAAAAGGAGGAAAGAAAAAAAATTTAGCATTTTGGCCAGGAAACATTTCTACTGCTAACACCTCTTACTGCATTTCCCAAACTACAAAGGACAAGGCAAAGGATTGGTCTAGAAAGACTATGCAGTTAGACTTTGTAAGCACTGTATGTGACAGCAGCAAGCACTAGAAGTGTCAGAAATAATTATAGCTGTTTCACTTGGTTGTACCTGCAACTCAGACATGGCACAGCACTCCTGGGGCTGCTTATGTGAGTGACTGCCTGGAGAGCAACTCCACTGCAACACCTGCATAGCAGGTGGGCTGGGAATCCCTCTGCTCTGGGTGGTGAACAGCTAATGGCATATGTGCAGGTACACAGTCAGGATTAGCTGTGATAAGCAATGTTGGAATGACTTGGGTTTGATTCTGGTTTCATCTCACCAAAAGGATTTTTCCCACTCTTGTAACTGTGGCACCACTAGTAGTGTCATTTCTTTCATCTGTCCTCACAAACTCTCTGATCTTGGCATGTGCAGACATTTGAAATAGAGTTTTCCTATTTCTTTCCTTTCCGGTTAGGAAAAAAATAAATATGTCTTTAAAGAAGCATATAAAATAAATACTAGACTTAAATGACTTAAAACACAGTATTCAGCTATACAAAATGATCCTTGTGATAAACATCCCTGGGCTACAATAATCCAGAATGATCTGATAAAACATGGTACACATCATGTCTGAACAATGGTATTAGGAAGGGAAGGATTTAGAATCAAACTATAGCTGTATTGCATGTGACTATTTCACATATATTTGTACCATGTAAGTGTTGAAGGCTGTATAAAAACTTGTGATTTTCCTTTCTGTTGCTTTAAAAAGTGATGGCTACTTGCCCATAGACTGCCTGTCTACAAATTTTTACAAAGCTTCATCTGTAAATGTTGAAATACAGCTTTCAAACCGCCACTGGCCAAGTAATATCTATTTATGTTTCCTTACAGTCAGAGCTTCTTTTGTAGGTTTTGTTTCTTGTTGAAAGAGACCAGCTTAATCCCTCTGGCACCAAGATGCTGTCTAGTAAGCCATTCTGTAAGAGTTTTTTTCTATAAGAACTATTTTGAAGAGACTGAGAATCTACCCCTTTAACCAGATCACATTTCTGGTTCTCAATTAATTCTAAAGACAAGACTAAGAAATGCTAAATTCAGTCTGGATGCACTCGGTCCACTCAGAGCCTTTGAGGAAAAACTCTTGTTCCCTGTAGGTCTGGCCTCCAGTTATTCAGACTGATTTTGAACTGATTTTGATATTTGAACTGATAAGATAGTTTGCACACAGGTTAAATCCATTTCAGCAGATATTGTGTTCAACCATGGACCCCAAAGCCAGTCTTTGGCCCAAAGAGATTACCGATTTTTCTGTATCAGAAATGTTTTGTAAAGAAAAAAAAAACAACACACGTAACTTCCAGAAACCATGGTAACAGCACAAATTTCCCCCAGGAAGAGGCTCAAGTAGTACAAGCCATTGTAGCCATCATCATTGCTGCAATGACTTTGACACAAGTCAGCAGTGCCATCAGTCCATGTTATCAGCATGATCACAGCAGGATTGCAGCAGCCAGCCCCTGCTATAATGACCAGCTTTGCACATTCTCACGTTATACGACCTCAGCTGCACATAAAGGTAGATGGGCAGAAGAAAGTGTAAAGTGCTAAGGAACCATAACTTGTTACATACCTTCAAAGATTTCCTAATATTAAGAAATCCAAATCTGCCACATTCCTATTATCTATGATTTTGAAACAACCAAAAATAGAAGAGTAGGGCACTTAACTCTCCATGGCTTCTGTGGAAATCCATCCATTACGTAGTTACTGTAGTCTCAGTTTAACAATAAAGCCACATAGTCTTTTTACGTTAAGAGGTATTATTCAGCACAAATGAAGGCAATGCCATCACATCTACAGACTTTGCTTTCTAACTGGACCATGGAGTACGCACACTGTACTTTAATCCTCACTGGAGCCCTAGAGCCAACAACTACTTCTGTTAGCACAGAGGAGCACAAAGTGTCCCTGGTGGTTATACCCTGAGGGTTTTTCTGTTCGTTATTAAAAAATTTGGCTCAGAAGTGCTGCAAAATCCCAGGGGCAGTCCAATGCATGATGCTAAACAGCTTGTCATGGGGATTTGATTTTGAGGTAGAAACTTCAGGTTACAGGTGGAGGAAAAGATTTCAGTTTTACTACGGATAGATAAATCAAGACAAAAATCAGTTCATTAATAAAGCAGCTTCTATGTCTCCCAGCTGTGGCTATGATCTGTGTTGTTAAAACAAAGCTTATGAAAGCAACACTCCTTTGCATCTTTTCTGAAGAATGGGACGTTTTTGACTACATTTAATACAGGTTAGTACGAAAGGTGTTGTTCTAACTGTAATGATCTAAAGCATGGAAGGTTTTGATGTTAAAGAATTCACAATTTCATAATAAGAACAACCCATATGGGTGGAAAACACACACACAGTGTCAGGCACGTAAGTTCTCTATGAATCAACGATTCTGATGGCTGTCATCAGGCTCTGCTGTGTTTGTTAAAGTTATTTAATGTAACTCTTCTATCTACTGAAATAAATGGCTTTATCAGGGGGACCAGCCCAACGTTTATGTCTCATGTGAGGCCCATTCAGTGACTGGAAAATATTTACTGTATGTGGTCCTAATGATGAGGTAGATGTAGAAATTTCTTATTTGGACTTTTCTGGAAGTTTAGAGCATCAGCTCAGTACCTTCACAACAGCATGACTATATATATGAATATATGAATATATATATGACTATATAAACTATGCACTGATTGCATATATTTTTGGGGTTTACTAAGTGGAAGATCAAGCAGGTAAGTAATTTAGGACTACAGAACAGGGGAAGTGGAGTTTAGAGAGCCTAAATGTGGACCTTGATCCCAAGTGAGTCCTGGTCGTCACTCTTGTAACAGCTTCAGCCTCCAGCAGAAAGACCCATGACCAGCAGGAAGCAACATAAAAGAGAGTATATACCTGAGACAGTGGTTTAGACATTTCTGGCCAGTCTTTTAAAAGACTAAGCTATTGCTGTACTGTGGAGGCAAAATGTTATATGTTATAAAAATTAGGGATCATGAGATGAAGAATACAGCAAAGTGTTTTCCCATCAAGCTCCAAGACCAGGGAAAAAATGGTAAAAACATAGGACTCTTCCATAATAAGTGATCAGCAAAAAAGCTTGTAAAATTAATGCTAAAGTGCTCTATAAAACACACTATAGTAAAAACAGTGATAGTTACAGTAAAATAAAATGTTGTGACAATAAAGGTGAAGTTTTATACCAAATTCTTTAACAGTGTATAACAACAAGATTGTTGTTCTCTTCAAAGCTTCAACCAGAGACATTTTTCCCTTATTATATAATTTTCAAAGAATAAGCCTTTCGAAGTCCCTACAGCTGACATCTGATCATTTTTAGAATGTATGGTAAGGATTTCAAAGTTAATGCTCAAGACAGAAGTCCTTTGTGATTACAGAATTCTATCCTGAGTGTGTTGTCTGTGTGCTTTTGTATGTTTAGAGCAGTGGCAGTGATGATTATTAAGAAAAAAATCCAATGAAACTGTATATTCCCCTAAATGTCTAGAGGGCTAATGCATAGGGTGACAGTTGATTTGTGTGATTACTATCATGAAAAAGGATTCTAATTTCTGTTTGATTCAACTTTTAAATCATATTTGTGCCAAGAGTATCCTTATTAAGAAACTTTCTATGTCACTTGCACTGTTTTCTCATGTACATGCTTACAGTTTTCCAGTTTGGGCACTAATGAATCTTCCAAGTTTCAGGATGAATTATTCTCTGTAAAGCCTAATATCTGGGGGGAAAAAAAGTGTTGCTGATATGCCAGACTGATCTTACTTCTTTAAGGATAGAAAAGAGAACAAACAAGATAATTGCCTTAAGTTCTTAAGTCTGGAATAGAAAACAAAAACTGGTTTCAAAGTCAGTGGTATCTTACATGGCCAGAATGATCTAACACCAGGAAATCTGTCTGCAGATCTTACTTTCTAGACTGATCTCCATTACAACTAAATCTAGAGTAGGTTCTGTTTATAGGCACTTAAATTTGGCTTATTAACACATTTTAGTAGGTAAGTATTTGGACACTGCTAATAAAAAAATTGTGACATGGTCAACAGTATATTTGTTTACTTTTATGAGGACAAACTATGTCCTCACTAAACTATGCCCTCCATAGTACAAAACTATGTGGAGTGAAAGTGTAAAAGGTATTTTGTCCATTAATGAGTCCTAGATAAAATCTGCCATTCACCATCCCTCTTCAGCCCCACCGTACCACCCACCTGGGGAAGGCATCCTCCCTCCTTTGGGTGGCATGAGCCTTGCAGCTACACTGCAGAAGCAGTTGCAAGGCAGGCGCCAGTCCTCCAGTTTGCTCCCCATTACCAGGTTGTCAGGCAGAGGGGGAGTGTGTGAATCCACTCTGGGAGAGACACCTAATTTTTTTCTGGCATGCAAAACAAGCAAATTTGAAAATAATATCCTTTTACATTACTTTGGAAATAAGAAGACCATTGGTGGGGTTTCTGCTGTTAAGGGCTTTGCAAAAGGTTTGTAGGTACCACAGCCACTTGGATATTTCTGAAAATGTTTTTCTTGGTTTGGAAAGTCTTTCTTTCTACTACTTATTGGCGTGCATGCATTCATGCATAAATCCATCTATCCCGCTCAAAAGCTAAAGATCTAATGCAGAAAGGTTCCCTCGGGGAGTTAAAATTATTTTAAAGAAGAGGTGAAAATAATCACCCTCTGTGAGAGAAAGAAGGGCTCACACAGCCCTGCTCTCTTAGGTAGGGTATTTAGCAATGCATTTAGAAGAAGGATAACCATAACACAACTGCATAGGCAATGTCTCAAAACCATCTCTTCACAGAGATGCTTCTGTGAGATATGCTTCATGTTTTTCATGCTAATGTTGGCAGCACTCTTGTTTTCTTCTTGAAGAAATTATTAATTCAGATGCCCTGATGCCAGAATTGTTTCTGAAGGGAAACATCCTATGCCAAGGCCACCTTTCTCCTCAGTGCCCACCTACTACTTGGAGTAGTCCCTGTAAAGAGTCTTAAAGCCAGAGGTAACTTGCTCATTTGGTCTGCTGCTTGCAGAATGACTTGTTTCCATATTTGTTATCCTCCCTCAGTTAGTCCCCACCGTAAAATATGGGGCTAACATGTTCTCTGCAGTTGCACTGTTTCATCTGCTTGTCCCATTTCTATACCTATCCTGTCTAAGTAGACCATAAGTCATTAAGGGCAAGGCCAGTGTATAGCTAGCTGGACAGGTGTGCAATGCCTAAGACAGGTTCTATCCTTAAGTATTACATTAATAAATATGAGTATAATATTAATTATGAAGATTTCCTAGTTCATTACCTGACTTAAAATATGCCACACAATTTGGAAAGGTATCATCCAGATTCTTTGTCTTTATAAATGCCTAAGATTACATTATTGAAAATAAGCTTTTAGAATAAAATAAAAATATACTGACAGGGGAATCTTGTGTGCAAGCTAAGGTGAGAATATGTGCTTTGCCCTTAAAGAATCTGAAATTCTCTGAACCTATTAAACTTTGATGCTTTTTAATTAATTTTACTACATTACACATTTTGTCAGGTATAGTCAGATTTCAAAAAATACAGATATTTTCAAACTTGTATAGATAATATAAGATTGAAGAAATAATGGTGCATTATTTTATTAGAAATGATAATACAATGGCTCACACGACAGAAATATTAACTGATTTACTCTGCAATTTGAACTAGATTGGGCTTCAGTCCTGTAAGATAAATAATTACATTTACGAAAGTAAGCAGTCTCACTGAATCTGCATTTCAGAGAGTAAGGCTATGTTGTAAAACCTACCCATTGAGATAATTATATTCTTTTTGACAAGAACCTTTCAACTTCATTTCTCCAAAATGAGTAGTCAAAAAACCAAATTCAGTTGTTTTGTTCAGTTACTGTTTGCCTTATAAGGTATTTCTCCAAAGATGCGACCATGGGAAAACTAATGTCTAATAGAAAGAGAATTAAATGTCTTAATGAAAATATTCATGGATGGATTCACATACAAAGGATGGCCTCAATAAAACATATTAATAAAATAAATTACCATCCCAAAGGGCTTGCTGTAGTGTTTTTAGTTTTATTCTGGAAGCACACAAAACATGCATACTTTCAAATAGTGTTATAAAATCTCTAAACAATGTTGCTTGTGTGTGTTTAACACAAATTACCGCTTGCTGTGCAAATGAAAATATTTATATCTGAAAGATTTTGGTCTTAGCTTACATATATTCCCATCAGATAAAAAAATCTCGAGGATTATCTTTCAACAAATAAATTCTTTGTAAACATACTTTCAGAAAGGCTCTTTCCACATTATAGCGTGTTGCATGACTGTGAAAATTTTAAGCTCTATATATTCACTAATAGGCAATGAAAATAGAGGGTGATCTTGTAGGCTGTGACAAGAAAACAGGGAGTTTATTTCCTGTTTGCTTCGCTCTGACCTTCATTAAGCTTTACATGAACCAGTCATTTGTCTCAGACACAGGATGTTTTGTGAAAATACAGTTCAGAATATTTGAATATCAATGACTGGAAAAAACATGATGGTCTAACTTTTGCATATATAGTTATTGACAATATATCTGTGTGATTCAGTTTTTATTACTGTGTAGCTCTAGCTTCTAGCAGATTATCCAGTTAGCTAAATCCCTGCTAAATATTTATTTTTATCCAAATCTTGTTTACATGTGTGAATCCTGACTGTACAAAATTTTGCATATGGAATCTCTGCAGCATTTGAGAGACAAAAATCTCTGCATGTGAGTCCAATGTCTCATGGCCCTGCAGCTGTTCTTCCCTATAGGCTGGCAGCGTGGTGAGTGCCCTGAGGTTGCTGTATTGCAGAGTTATCAACAGTCATTGCCCCCGGGGAGAAGAATTGCACATCAACAGCAGAAACAGCTGGGAGAAACTGGGAAGAGAAGTGGCTATCAGAAATGAGGACCTTCGGTGTGCTCAAAAACCTCATTCCAGCTCTGCAGATTCACCAGATCTACACTTGCTTATGATAACCAGGGAGCTTGCCCTCAGCATTAAAATGTCCTCTCATTTATTTGCTGATTTTATCTCAATGAAATAAATGTTGCTGATAATGTAACAGCCAAGTGCTGCTGCAGATGTAGCTCCCAGCCTTCCTTCAGCACCCTTTTAGGCACCAAGAGTCTGGGCTGAGGACCACGGTATGGATCCAGATCTGCTGGACATCGAGATTTTCTGGTTATAAAGACTGTCTAAAAGTCCATTTGTATGTTGTTCTTTAAAGCAAAAATTAAAATTGCTATGAGAAAGACAAATGCCAATTACTGGCAGAAAGTGAATATACACAACATGGTTGAGCTGCAGTGAGCTTACAAGATGTTTTGTGCTACATAAGAATAGGCTAATTTGTATAATGTCAGAAGGAAAAAACAAGCTGTGACTTTCAAAGTGATTTTTTTTAATTTCAGTTGGCTTCTTCAGCTTTTCTTTTAGCTGAAGCTGAGAAGAATAAAAATTAAAGAAATGTCAAACTCTACATGAAACAGTTACAGCTAACAGACATAGCAGGAAACTTTGTAATAGTAATACATGCCAGTGTTGTTCACATTAGATTTTTCTAGGTTTTCTTTCTTTATTTTTCAGCCTGACAAGAGATGGAAATACATGTAAGATTTTACAATTTTTGTGAGAAGAAAGAATCTTCTCTTCTAATCATACACAGCTCTCTGGCTGGAAATGGTAGATTTCATGCTCATGATTATTAATTGGAAATATTTTTTTGTGTACTTCAATATTTTTGCAATTTTAATACTTTCTATCACAATATCTGTCAACAATTTTGCTTCGTTTCAGGTTTTTCTCTTTTTATTTTTCTCCTTTTCCCATTTGCCTTTTCAAAAAGAAAAAAGTGGGGGGGAAGGGAACAGACAAACCCTTATAATAAACATGCTTTCTGAAATGTGAATAAAAATATGATCTTAGAAAATTTTTGTAGCACCTTTGCTCTTCGATGATTACAGAAAATTGTGAGAAAAAAACACTGTTTTCAACAACAATGGAAAAGTACAAAACCAATTTTTTTTAAATATCAATCTTGCCATTTTTCCAGCTCCATCATGACTTGGAGTGGAACTCTGATCCCATTTAAGTTAATGTCAACTACACTGAGAATTACATTCTTGGTTTTTTAAATACCCAAGAACAACTTCCCTATCCCAGAGCTATTTCCCCAAAGGTAGGCCATCCGTTGACTTGCATGGGCTCCAACATGCCCCTCACAAAGGTTAACTCAGCATACCTTCATCCTCAACAATGAAGTACCTTATTAGTGCTGAACAGCACAGTGAGGTTTCATTATACAATTTAGTGAAAACCTGAGCCTTGAGTATCTTCAAAGGATTGCTCTTTTTCTATTCAGTAAAAACTTTAATAACAAGCAATAATCCTGCCTTTAGCAGAAACTTTACTGCAGAAATTAATATCTCAACAAATACTCCAGTGTGAGTGTATTTGGGTTTTGTCATCTGAAGTAAGTAACAAATGTGAACTTGGCAGTTGCCATCTGGTTAATTTGATTACAATCAGTAATGAAATAATATATAAAAGTATGAAGATGAAGAAACCTAAGAGCTTCTTGACTAATGAAAGTCTGAATACAAATGACATCAGCCATGTCCTTAGTTAAGCTGCAACATCTGCAGCCTCAATAAAGAGGATGTAATTTGGCTGGGTGTAAATCAGCATAAAAATAACTGCATTTTAAAAAAAGAAAGGATAATAAAATAATTGTATTGCTTTTCTGGATAGAAATGCAACATGGAGAAGAAAGATACATGCACAGAGTTTAGAACTATTTTGGCCAAGCATTTGCTACAGTATCTCATGAAATATTCTATGAAATACTCATTTAAATTGTTTTGGACACAACTGTGCAAGAAAAACCAAAGCTGGGACCTTCTATGCATTCACAGGCTGTGCTTTGTATTTCATTAGAAAATTTGTTGCTTGTGTGTTGCCAACATATTTCCAAAAGCAATATCTACTGAGACTGGTGCCTGCTTTGCCCTTGATAATGCATTTGAAATAAATCCTCGTCACACCCTGTAAGGTACTTTAGACCAAATACATGCTGCCCTGCTAAGCTGATGGTGGCAGTTTTGTTGCTGTTTAAAATGTCTGCTTTGGCTTCCTGCTTTGAATTAAGCATCACCATCTTTCCTCTGTTAAATTCCTATGTTTTCTGTCAACAGTGTGCAGGAAAGTATTGTGTGTGTTGACCACAAGTGCTAGCAAATTGACTATGAATTGGCCAAGAGACCAAACGCTAAACAGTAGTGAAAACTGTGACACCAGCCTGAGCAGTCTGTGAATGTTCCATATTATTTATAAAGATGTTAAATAAAACTGACTGTCTCTTGCAGCATTGCCCATGAGAGCACCACCACGAAGAGTGCTAGATCCAATCTGAGTGTTTCTGTTAATTAACACATGAAGGAGAAACACAGGTGACAGCAAGGAAGGAAAACTTCATTGGATCTTAAGAAAGAGCAGCAACCTTTGCAGCCACATTTATCTGCCTCTACAACCCCCTTTTCTCTGCCCAAACCTGCCTTGAGTAGATGCAGCTTCCAACACCCAGTCAGTGCCTGGGAGCACAGCAGGGGCCAGACATCACCAGCACCAACATTGTTGTCACCCTGGGACATGTCCAGCTGCAGCGGCAGCACCCTCATGGCTTCCTCAGCTCTGCACAATTGAGACACACCATTGAGCCAGGACAGGCACAGGGACCTGCACAGCTACCCACACACATCGTATACACACCCTGCAGAAGGCCCGCCTTAGTATTTTGAAGGAGATGGAGTATAGCTGAGCACCTGCCTCACTCTCTGGCTGCTCACTGTGTATTATTTTATGTTCATCCCTTTGCAATCCCTAGAACTTGCTATAACTTGGTCTTCAAAGAGTAATCCAGCATAAGTCACTGTCGTGCCATTTACTGTGAGTGTACAATTTTTTGATGCTGCCTTTAAACTATTTATCAAGAGCTCATTAATTCACTTTTTCTCCAGCAAGAATGGCTTAATTCTTTATGCTGGTGAACTGCAGCCTGGCATGACAGACTGAAGGCCTGAAATTCTGTTTGATTATCTCTGTTAACAAATAAAATAAGCACAGTTTTCTAAAAGGCTTTTTCAGCTTGGAAAGATTTGAAAATGTCTGCTGGCTGATTTCAGCCTGTGAAACTTTGACATTTCTGTGAAGCTTCAAGACTCCCAAACCTGAATTTTTGCCACTCTTTGTAAATTGGGTATATGACCTGTAATTATGTCAGCAGGTTCAGATAAGAGTTTGTTCCACTATTAAAACATTTTTCTCATCCTTTTCTTTGTCCCTTGGCTATTAAATTCTTTTCATCCTTTTCACTTGAGGATTTCCACATAAAAGGAGGAAAAATCCCTCCCTTCTACACTGGCAGATTTTCAGCTGAATTAGTGATCAAGAAACTCTAGACTTAAATTGTCTTATGATATAAACTTAGGTAAAAAATCTGTTCTAGATGATAGCACTCTCAATCTATATTCTCCATGCATAAGAAGTCTAAATATGGACCCGCATTAGGTGGACAGTAGTGAGCTAGACAGTGAAGACGGGGTCTGCATATATAGACTAAATGTTTAAATTGTTTTGTAATATTGCCAGTATCTACCTTGGTCAAACTATTGGCCACGTGGTGAGACACTACAATCTTTGGAAAACATTTGTGTAAATTTTGTCTTCAAAGTAGAGAACATAGAAAAGGTTTTACCTGGAGAAAATCAAAATCTCCTTTGATTTTGGCAAAGCTTCACTGGTGTACCTGAGCCGCTTTGCAGGTGTACCTGAGCCCCTTCACTTGCACACATACACAATCATGCATGCCCTCATTTGGATGTAGTGTGCATTGCTGTTGGTTTAACCCTAAGTAAGCAGAACTCTGGGCCTTCTGCATGTCAGATATAATTTCCGAAAAGATTGTGCTTTGGGTGCATAAATGTGTTCTGAATTCCTTGGTGCAGATTGGAAGTTCTTCCACAGACCTCTGAATGGTGTAGCCGTGCTCCCTGAGAGCTTCCAGGCAGTCAGTAAGTCTGCTGGGTGCTCATCTCCCAACACTTCTTGACTTCTGTGTGTGTATTTATTCAGAGTATTTCTCCAAGACAGTCCTCAATAGGGTGTACAAGGAGAAAGGAATATCTCTGAACCTCTTAGTGCAACAGAGTTCAGCAGAGGACAAAATATAGATCTGGGTCCAGGTAGCAATGCATGAAATGCAAAAATATTTGTCACATTATTCTGGATTACATTGGGGCAGATCAGACAGAGAGTGAAAAATTTTTAATTCTTTCTTGGTTTTGGTCATTTTGCAGTAGTTCTGCATTTGAAAAGAAAAGAAATAAATTAATCCTCAGACTAGAAATCTTAGTACCTAACAAGTACCATTTTAGAAAGTCTTGTGTTACTGTCAGTTCACCCAGGAGAAAGCTAAACTGAAATACACTTTAGGACTTAAATTCACAGTATTTTGGTTGTTTATAAAATATTTTCTTAGATATTATAGATATTTCTTACTGGGCACGCACTTACTGGATTTTATCCAGTAAACAGATAAGCCCATTTGGGAAGACCAGAAGCCACAGAACGTAGCTAAACATTTCAGTTTTCACCTCTCATCTTCTTGCCTGTATGATAAACATGAGGCCACATCCTCATCACCTAGTCTGCAGAGATCCTATTGAGACTGGCAGGCAGAGCACAACAGGTCTGTGGAAGTGACTGAGATCCCCACTAAACACCGCTAGCAGCAGGTGCAGCTCCTACCCTTCAGTTTGCGTTGCCTCTGGACAAAACCCACTCAAGCAGCAACATGGGAAACAAATGCGGTCCCACCACAGTGGAGAACCACCATTTCTTTGTGAAAAACTTTCTCTTCTGCTTGTTGCTTTCAATGCTTCCTGTTTGTCCAAGAAAATGAAGGACACCATTAACATTCAAGACAGCACGTATCTGATGGTGATGCCCATGCACTGAATGAGCAGCTGTATGATAAAATGACTGAACCTTTGACCACATCTCCAATTCCTGCCCCCTAACCCACCTCTCCTGGGCTTGTCCAGATCTCAGGGCAGCTTTGCACAGCTGCAGCATCATAATATATTACATATTAAAAAATATTAGAATTATGAAGAACAGCCTGCAAGGACACATTTTGAACTTTTTCCCAGGTGCAGTAGGTTCTTACCCAAAATTACGCAGGCCTGATATCTGGGATGGGCAGTATGCTGGAGCTAAGTTTAGTCTCTGAGATTCATGAGCCCATGAAGGAAAAGGAAGGTTATGCTTAGAAAAAGTGGAGAAACTCTTTCATTTCAGTGTACTTTCTCCCTATTAGGAAATGAATTAACTATAAAGTGTGTAAAGTATTTGTGTGTGTATATAAATATATACACACATACACATAAATACACAGACACACATACATGAAGTCCCCTGCTCAGGAATGTCCTGCTGTTTTACAGACATTGGGGACACTTCTGCGATATCTGCCAGGACACACTTTCTTCAAATACTTCCCCAAGGGAAAGCCTTGACCTGTGACTGCAAGCTGGAAGCTGAGGAGCTTCCCTGTGCTGCTGTCTGCCAAGGCTGTGGTGGCAGGGGGCTGGAGCCCTGGGCTTTGGGCCACAGACAAATGCCTCCCCTCACACTGGCTGTGCTGACCCATGCTTTTCCCCATCTTTGCAGCACAATTTCAGCCCCTGGGAGTCTGTCAGCACCTCTTACATGTGCAATGGCTACTTCTGAGGGTTATCTATAAAGCATGTTGTCATAGATCTGAGGTGCTTGTATGTGTCCCCTGCTCATCGAGCTTTATTTTTGGGCATTTGTTTTGATGATTTGAAGAGTGTGTATGCTATTGTTTTTTTCAGACTGTCATCTGGGGGCTTTGCAGTGTGTATATGCCCTCAGACTGGTGCAGAATAACCATAGCAAAGGGGAGGGACCCTCCTACCATTCCTGCATGAGCAAGGAATGGTTATCATTAGGGCAAAAAAACCTATTTGCAGCATTACCAAATGTATACCCATGACACTACTCTTATAGCTTGATTTCTAGAAACGTGCTTGTTATTTGGAATGATTGAATGAAGACTCTTTGGAAACCTGTTTCAAACTATGAGACACTTGCAAACTCTTCGCTCCGCTTATTGCTTGCAGTGTTTCTCCTTTGTAACTGCTCCCTTCTTCATGTTGTGCTATCCATCGCCACAGTCGTGCAGTATTGTTTTCATCTCTGTGTGGATGGGCCCAGGACCACAAAGAGCTTTGAAGACACTTGTGTGAATATTCTCAGAGGGAATCTGCATGCAAAAAAGATATTTTTTCCAGAGTGTGCACATTGCTACCCCTTCACGGGAAAGTTCTCAGGAAAAAAATTTTCTTTCAGGAACATGTGCAAGGCATAAATAAAAGGGGCCAGATATACCACTAGAGTGTATTTTATATTCCACATTTCAATGAGGTAATTCTTTTCAGTGTTACCCTAGTTTCAATGTTTGTATCATTATGAAAACAGTTGTTAGATTTTAGACAATCCTTTTTTCAGACAGTTCTCCATTGTCTGAAACCCATACCCACTCAAGCTTTTTAGTGTGTCATTTTCTGTTCTCTGAAGTGGCTAACTTATGCTGCCAGCCCAAATTGTGTTGCTTATCTGCAATAGTATTTCTATGAGGATAAGAATTCCATGATTCCATGGGTTTTTCCAGAAGAAACTCTTCCACAAAGCTATCACAAATTTCAGAAAAGGAACTTTTACATGTGGTTTTTTTGTTCTGCAGAGCTTTGAAATCTTAAAATAGACATCATTTTGTCTTTCTTCTATCTATCTTCCTCTTAAACTGACAAAAGAAGTTACTGTTAAGTGATTAATCCTCTGCAGACATTGAATTTAGTGCTCTGTGCATGAAGACAATATTCTACTATACCTGTTAATTCTTTTTCTACACTCATTTTCTGGAAACCCACATTCAGTCTTTTTCCAGGGGGACATGTAGTGATGACTAATTTTTACATGAGTTCCCACTGTAGTGTGTATCTGCTGTTTCATTTTCTTCTTGCTAATGCTTACAAATATGGCTCTCTTTGTCTGCAGCTCTCTGGGAATGCTTGTGAAATTCAGCTTCTGAAAAGGATTCGTGGCATAATATCTCAGCTGGAGATATTGTAAGATAATAGTTTTTCTATAGCAACATGGAAGAAATTAGCCCATATATCCTGTGGGATGTTGTGAAAGCAGTTGAGAGGGACAAACTAATTACACTATCTCCTCAGCAGAAAACAGACAGATTAGAAGAGCTACAGCAGTCTAAAATTGTCTGGAAAGCTTATGCATGATTATATCCTTCTTGTAAATATGTCTTCAGTTAAATTGATAAACCTAAAATCAGCATGCTTAGAATCAATAAATCAGGAAAGGACTCAGGTGGAATTTTTAAAAGGCATATAAATAATTTGGTCTATTTATTTGTGTTCAGAAATCACTTAAAGGCTTCTTGAAAATTTCCAACCTAAATTATAAACACTCCTGCCCTGGTTTTAGTACTCGGTAGTTTCTTTCAATTATGATTATACTGAGTATCTTCCAGTCTGATGTATTCACAATCACTAGATGTTAGCAAGTGCTTGACAGAATCACTTAAAAGGCAAGTACTGGAAGTATCGTGGAGTAATTATTGACACATTGGATTTTATGTATATTTTCACTGTCCCTATATAACTGCTTTCTCTCTGTGTAAATATATGTGTTTGCGTAGATAGATAGATACAGATATTAGGAACATATTAAAATTATGTACATAAAAACTTGCAGGTATCTCTCTTTTGCAGTCGTCTTCTTGCAGAAGCCATGCTTGTTAGAGAAGACTTTAACTTGTTATAGTAATGCCCTGCATGATCTTGTAAGCTCACTGGATTCTTCTTGGTTAAACACATGCAAACAACTTTTTAACAGAAACATGAAGAGACAATAGTGTCTGAACAGTGCCGCATTTCTTCATCTCTCTATCTTATACTTGTAGTGAATGGCTGCTACAAAAAAAGGGTATTTGAGCATTTGCTGCAATTAATCCTACTAAATTCTGTTTAATTACAAGGAATAGACATGTTTTCATTATTGTTTACATGCCTGGTGTTACTTTAAAAACACTGCCATTGACTTCAGAGGAACACTAGCGTTACTATGTATGAAGCTCAAAATATTGGTGGCAGAAGTTGGGGTGCTCCAAGTATCTCTATTTCATGACCTTCTAGTATAGATTTCTTCTGCATGCTATGGGATCAAAGTAATTAGGGTTGGGAGAGACCTTCAGAGGTCACCTGGGCCAACTTCCGAGTTAGATCCAACTCAGACCAGACTTTGGGCCATGTGTAGATGAGAGGGCCTTGTCCAGTCAAGATATGTTCAGGCTACTCTCATGGTTCTCCTTATTAAAACACAGGAGTACTTTGGTATCTTCTATTTAGCACACATGCTCGCTACTAAGAATTGAAACTGAGCTGCAGATTAAAGAAGGATCTTTTCCAAGATCACACAAAAAGCCTCGATATGATATAGTAAAGATGAACCAAAGCTTAGTCATTTAGACGTGTTATTTCACTTTAAATGCATTAAAGATAGAAAACTTTTTAAAGGCAGGCCTTACCCTTCTTTAATTACTTGGCAGTGAATCAGAATAGTTATGTTTGCTATCTGCACTCCCCATTTTACAGGCTATGACACTATTGTCCCTTCAGTTTTTCAGGCTATCCTTCTCCTGCAACTGCAATTTTTCCTCGATACCATTACCTGTACTGGAAGAATCAATGACCTTTTTTCTTCTGTGTTAATGGTCTCTTCCAGCAGTTTATTCCTCTGGATATGAACTTCAGCCTCTTTATCTGAAGAAAAAGGGAAAGTATTCCTCAAAGAGAAGAATATAAGCAATGAGACTAAAGTTGTCAGCACAAGCCACAGTGGCTTTGCCACACCACCACATACTGGTGTGTTATGGAAGTGGAAGATAGAGAGGCAGATCCACCCAGGGGCTGGGCAGCATGAGAGAAAGGTTCCCATATTTGCTGGAAAATTTCAGAAATGGTAGAAGCTGTTGGTGTCACAAACTATGCTAGATACAGATCAGTCCAGCAAGTGGAGTGAGAAGTAAGCAAGGAAGACATTGGACCGGGTACTAAAAGTGAAGCCAAGCACTACAGAGATCAGGAACAGAGATGTATTGTGATCACAGCAAGATAAAGTGGTAAAATTGTCTTCCTTACTATTCTTCAAGTGTATCGCTAAATAGAACATTTTTCTTTATATTACATTTTTCTTTATTCTCTCCACTTTCTTTCCATTCTCCCAAGAACAAAGGCTTTGCTTTTAAATTAAAGGTGTTTAAAAACTGTATTCATACAATTATCAGAAATTAGAGAAAATCACCCCAGTTATTTATCCAGTGTATGGTTGTTATAAAGACTTCTTCCCCGAAGTAGAGAAAAATTATTCCTCCCATTTGGTATCTCAATCTCCTATGGGACTCGTCTTCCTGAAAGGAGCAATAGCAGTTTCCATTTCTTCCTTTTGATCCAGGAAAAGTCTGGATCTGCAAAACTACAGTTACTTCCTGATAACAGGAGCTTTGACAACAGTCCAGGCCAGGTGGGACTAATTAAAACAGTTTTAGGGAGGCAATTATCAACTAACACAAGATGCTGTATAGAAGGCCAGGAGCAGAGTTACCTGCATTTGGCTTCAGGACTTTGGTTTAGGTGGTAGTTAAAATACACTCAGAAACTTTGTGTGGCTGCTGTAACAGGGCTTGAACTTTTCGTTTTTGTTTCAGTTGTATTGTTCTTGAGATACAGTGAGAGAGAGCACGAGGCAAGGATCACAGTGGCCATTTGTAAACGACCCTGCAACAGCATCCTTGGCAGTGTTGTTCATTTCAAATTCCT
The DNA here is from genome assembly GCF_963921805.1 of Phalacrocorax carbo. Classification (NCBI taxonomy): domain Eukaryota; kingdom Metazoa; phylum Chordata; class Aves; order Suliformes; family Phalacrocoracidae; genus Phalacrocorax; species Phalacrocorax carbo. The sequence goes on along the minus strand of NC_087515.1, from coordinate 12,601,152 downwards.
TGACGGTATGTATTATCTGGTCCTACAAGCTCCCTAGTAGGCATCCTGGGCATGACCCAGTTGTAGTACCTGAGGAAAAACCTCATGTTACCTGGGCTTCAGAGAGCCCCTCAATGACACCATCACTCACCAGCTGAGCTAGACGCTCTGGGGAACACTTCTGGTCTGCTCACAAAATAGACCCCAAATCCATTTGTTTGCATCTGTGCCGATACTGCTTGGGCCACTTTTCTGCAAAAGATGAAACAATGTTTGTGTAGCCCGCTTGCATGAGGAGTTGGTGCAGGAAGAGCGGTAGGCGTGAGGAGCATGCTCACATCTGCCGACACAGGCGCTGGCAGGCTCTACCTTGTGCTGCAGCCCGTCCTCCCAGCAAAGCATCCTCTGGGGTTGAAGGCAGTGCTGTTCACAACATGGTTATCCCACAGTGTGCCCTTTCCACAAATGTGAAGTACATGGGAAGGATTTCTAAACTTGCTAAAAGCTCTCAGACAAACACGTTGTTCAGAGAATAAGAAATGGGAAACTATGTGAAGTCCTATGCCAAAAGGTACTGAAATGTTCCCTGTCTGACCTGGAAATACAGATTGCTTTGAAAACACTGAGAAAAGAAAATTGATGTCAGACAAAAGGCAGCTGTCCAATGTTATTTGCTATGAAGTGACAGTCTGTCCTCTGTTCAGGTGTCCTCACAGCTCGCTCTCGGCTGAGCAGCTGAGCACTGCAGCTATTCCCAGCTTAGTACACTGCCACGGCTTGTCTCTTCCTATGGCTTACCTCCTGTGTGCCTTAGGTGAAGCTGGTCACTGGCCAGATGGACAGTGTTTATAGGCAGTTCCCTGGGGCTGGAGAAGGACTATGCCACGATGTTGTGAATGTACAAAAGCCTGGCGTTGCAGTAGGGGAGTGCGGTGCAGGAGTCAAGGATATGAGTCCCACTTAGTGAGTCTGAGACTTGGCAGACTAGGGCACACAGGGGCAAGCTTCTGGGCAAAGGAAGGGTAGACAGTCCCCACTGCCCTATAAATCATTAAATGCTAGCAGGGCAAGAACCCTTCTCGCAACAGCTCTGCTACCTATTTCGGACCTGGCTCAGAGGTACTGGTTAATATCTTTCCTGAACAGTGGGAAATTATCCATTTCACTTCATTGACTGAGCTTCCAAATATTTCAGATCCTTGATAACTGACTAATGAGTTTAAAGCTGCAGAGAAAGCTTGGTTCTTTTACATTTAAGAAGCTCCTGCTGAGAAAACATCCCCTTTGGCATGCAGGCACCAGCTGCTCTGACAACAAGCAGCCATGGGAGAATCTGGATTTAAGGATACCAGTTTGTTAGATTAATTTCTCCCTTCATGGCACTCAGCATGCCTCAAAACACTGAAGAAATTTTATTTTGTCCGAGTTTTGGTCTAGGAAGTTTTTTCTTCCTCAGTGGGTGCTCCTTGCATCACTGCTGCTGTCCAGCTAACTCGCAGTGTTCCTCCAGTCCCAGCACTGCCTGTCCCACAACCCTGTGTTGCAAGAAGTTTTCACATCGGAAGCAGTAGGAAGCTCATTTCTTCTTCTGGCCTGTATCCTAATTTGTTGAAAGCATCCGTCTCTTCTAGCCCCTCTGTACTGTAAGCCTTTCCTCTCCTGTGACTGTGCTCTGGCACAGGGACCTCGGCTGTCACTGCCCTGAAGCAAGCCTCCTTCAAGCAGCGACTGTGAGACTGCCCTTCCCTGGGTACCACTTAGCAACACAGCTGTGTGATGGGGGGTGAGCGAAGAAGTTGCATCATGTGCAAACAGCCTGTGTAATGTAGTCAGCAATAATACAGGGAGTTCCCAAATCGCAGGGAGAAAGCCAGTTCTTCCCAAGAAGGCTGTGAGTGTCAGGCTTTTGGCAGATATTTTATGGAGTTTTAGCCGGAGCCTATTGCACTTTTTCCCCACACCCTATATGAAAGATTGTCACAAACAGGAATATCGTCTTCTCTGAACAAGGACAGCATGATGTTTAAGAAACAGCGAGTTAATTGATTGTCTTGAAATAATGAGGCCATTACAAAATTACATGTGAAATGGAAACTGCTTAAAAGAGTTAGGCAGGTGCTCAAAATTGTTAAGTTCTGTTACCCTCTTCATTAATAAAAAAAGTGACATAAAAATATAACCACATTTATGTGACTGTCAAATAGCTTTACTAGTTTTACACAAAGCAAATTAAGGAAAAAGAGAACATCTTTCTAGAACCTCTTCTGCTGTGATTTTAGGTTTTTTGCTATTTAAACTGAGCAACAGATAAAAGTGTTTAGAAAATAAATAATTATTCAAAGCTTGCCAAGCTGAAATCCAATACAGAGCCAGAAACAAAGAATTTATAAAAAAATTGGCAGGCAGATTTCAGTGATCCTGGTTTGAATTTGTACCCTATGGTGTCCTAAGGTGCAAACTTTTCCCCAGTATCTCAAAATTTAGAATTTCAGAGCCCTTTCCCCCTGCATTCCCACTGAAATTTTCTTGACCCCAACAGAACCTCAGCATCTTCATTTTCTCACCAAAAAGTATAGGAACAATGTATGTCTGAACAGAGCTGTGGTATAGGTTTTAACCATAGCACAGCACTGTTACTAAATATAAAGAAAATAAAAATTATTTGCTCTGCTTGGATAAATTACAAAGCCATTCAAATCATTAAGTCTTTTAAGCCAATTATTCTTTTAAAGTTCAATTAGTTATATTCTGACCTTTCCACAAATATAATTTGCATAAGGAAAGAATGTACTGCACTTTCATTGCCTGAATGATCGAAAACTTCCCCATGTTCTGACGTGGCAACTATGTTATAAAACTAAAACAAGTACCTAGAGGACTACTTGACCGCAAATTTTCAGAGAGGAAATCCAAAAATAAGTATGTATTGTATTGTATTTATTCTCATGCCACCCATTCTTTTAGCCCGAAGACCAATTCCCATGCTGTATTCATGCTTTCCACTCTGAAATCCTTCGGTAATAATCAGCTTCCAGGGCACTGCTCTTGAGGCTATCAGTGTGAAGATTTGGAAATGTAGTCACTTTCTTAAGTCTTTTCCTCCTTCTTTATATCTGTTGTGATGTGGAATGGTCCTCAGGCAGAAGAAAATCTCGCTTCTAGCATATAGCCTAGAGATTTAATGCTCTTCTGTCAACCATTTCATGTATCATTAGAAGTTGTTGTGAAAATCCATGGAGGTTCCAGGGTCAAAGCCCAAGAAATAAGTTACTGAGTTCCATATAAATCTGTAGAAAAAAATACTATATGGATGAATTAGCTGTAATTTTCTACCTCAAGCCTTCTCTTGCTGTCTCCTTCTGTTTTGTGGCCCAGCAGTGTTCATTCCTTACAGCATTGCTCCCTTTAATTTTTACACAACTTTGCAGTTGTACAGTATGTTTCACTGTCTTTGCCTATCAAACCTTTGCAGTTATCCATCACTGGTCCTGCTCACAGCTGCATTACTCTATTCTAATAACAATTTTAGAATAGAGCCAAAATCACCACCAAAATCTCCTAGGAGTTGCCACCACACATTGCTTTCCGGATATTTATGGACTGAAAAAACATATGCCCTAATCACAGCATTTTTCTACTTTGCTTGGGTTAACACAGTGTGATGTAAAAATTAAAACTAGACAATCAGTTGTTCTTATTTAATCTTCACAAGAAAAACTGAAAATACTGTGGGGCAACACCTCAGCAAGTAGAAAGTAACTTGGTATGTTCCTGTTTGGTTATGCTAATCAGCTGATTTTTTTTCTTTCATATGTTGTGCTCATCCTCTTTGATATCCTTTCCCTCCTGTTACCCTTGCTGAAAAGTAAAAGTACCCTTGAGCCAAAAAGCCAGATGTATCATATGAAAACTGGTACCAAACTGTCAATTGCAAAATATTTAATTTTGCTAAACTTTCTGCTAATTAGTAAGTCTTCTACTCAGCTGGGGTTTCATACCTGAAGTAATTTCTCCATCTGACAGACCAGTTTTCATCTTTTCCTTCTTTAAAACCAGGATTTCTCAGCATCAGTCTTGGTGAGGAATATTTTTTTCTGCCAAAACACGAAAAAGATTGCATATAACTAAAAAAAAAAAATTCACAGAATTCATGCTGATGTCTGAAACACAAAAAGCTATCTTTTATGTTTTCAGCACCTTTGTGTTAACACCTGTTACGCTATCCTGCTGCGTTTTTACATTCTTGGTTTTTGCTCTCTTCAATCAGCTGCAATGTAAAGAAATCTGTAATGAATATAAATACATATATCAAGAGTGATAAACAAATCTTAAGTGATTTTGCATCCATGTCAGCACATAAATTCAAATAATAACAGAGCTCTATGAAGTGTTTATATATTAACATGGGCACAAGAATTTCATCAGTTCATGAACACTATGGATTTTGCAGTTTCATCAGTGCCTTTATGTAATTTGTTTGCATTTATAGATTGCATTTTTAAGATATAAGTACCTCATTTTTTCTTTTCCAAGATGATCTGACAGTTCAAATCCAGGCAGTGTTGTTTTCATGCTTGATAAAAGAATATCCATCTAAACCAAGCTTGTAGGTGTTTGTGTGTAGGGCTATCAGAGAATTTATTTACTAATACTTATTCCATCATGATAGGATATGTGACAAAATGCTTGTGTTATGTCACCAAAAAGTTTAGAGGTTAGGTATGAGAAAGAATTCCAACAGAGTTGGAGCAGAAATAAAGTTATCCCTTTATGTCTAAATAAATCATCATCAGGTTTTTTTTTGCGGAAAGGCCTTTGGTAGTGACATTCCTTTCTGTGATGACATTACAACCAGCTTGTACTGAACAGTATGTTCATCTATATTATAGAGGTAATCTTCCCTATTGCTACCTGAGCATTACAGCTTTGCTCATTCCTGTATGCAGCAGCATTCATTATCTTGTTCTTTTATGCATTATCCAATTTTCCAATAGAACCTAAAGGCTATAAAACTTGTCCCCACAATTTTGTCCTGAAATAATTAAAACGTATAAATAATTTTAGATATACAGTTTCATTTTATGGCTAAATCAGTAATTTCTGGTCCATTCTGGGATTTTTTATGCCCATAGTTAACATATAGATTTAAAGCCCTATTTTCTTGTCTGCTGGTATCATGCATCTCAGATTTCGCACTGTTATGAGTAACTAATGTATCTTGCCTTTTCAAACTAGAGTGGAATTGGAACACTTGACAAAAATCCATTATTATCTTTGGGGTTCACTTGAGTTTTATGGAAAGAAAAGGAGGAAATATCTAAAAAAAAAAAAAAAGGACAAGCTGTGAGAAAAGTGTTCAGTTTATTACAGTGTGTGAAAGTATGCTTTTGTGCAGCTATGTAAAAGGGAGACAGGGTACCCCTTTCACTACCCTCACGCAGGACCATGAGGTCCACAACTCTCAGCTGAAGAGGGTAAAATAACGTCCCTTTCCCATGCTGCACCTTTGTTTATTTGTGTGAGAGATGAGGAGGGAGCAAAGTGTGGCAGCCATGGTGGCACAGCTCTTCTGTGGCATGAGAGCAGGGTTGGCTTTGGGCAAGGGCAAGGGCAAGGGCAAGAGTTTGTTTCCAAAGGGCTGATTATCCTTGATGTGATCTCCTCTTGGAGACATGCTTATTCTTCATGGTCATTCCTGGGGCAATGTCACCATAAGATGTCGGTTTTGTGCCATGTCAGCAAGGAAAGCAAGATTAAATCTTTCCAGATAAGGCAATCAAAACTCATACAAACATCCTTTGCTGGGTGACTGTAAAAACAATGGGATGAAAGGCAAATTAAATTTTAGGCAAATCAATTATTCAGGGAAGCCCTAAGCTTTCACCAGGAAAATTTCACTGATATACCACACTCGAGAGGACAAGGTTAGCTGTGCCTTGTTCTTCCAGATAAGAAAGCCATCTGTCTGTATCCATGCAGCAGCCCATGAGGAATGTGAAGGAGGACCATGTCAAGAAACAGGAGACCTCTTCCTACAGCTTGTATATTTTAAAAGTGGTGCTGCAAGGATCATGGCCCAGTGTATGTTTGCACAGCACTATAGGGCATCCCTGTCAAAGATGTGATCCATAGTATGAACCAGTGGCTCCCTATTAGGGCTGTTCACCCTTGCATGGTGTCCACTCTGGGGAAGGCACAAACCTCCACATGGATGCATGTGCCTTTCTGGCAGCAGAACAAAGATCAGAGAAGTTTGGTCAGGCAAAATGGCAACCTAAAAATTTACATACCCACAGCCTCAACAACAAAACTTGTTTACTGCGTGATTACCTTTTGTTTTCCTGCTCCTCAGAAGTGTTGTTTTGCACGCTATCAGCACTAACAATTTCACGCTAGCCATGTTCAGGCTTGTTTGAATAGAGGTTGCTATTCTGCTCAAATTCCCCATCCACAGACAAAGCTAAGAAACCCAGTTAAGCTATGCAGGAGAAAGGGAGCGAAAAGGACATAAGAAGAGAGCAACAATGCTCATCCACCCTTCGTGGCTGTACAGAAAACCTTGCCTGTCTCAATTTTAGTGGCTTGTAACTGAGAGAATCCTAAAGAGATTATTTTTAAAATTGTATTTTCAAGCCCACTTCCTTTTTCAGGGAGCCTGAGATCTGACATCTGAACAATGGCAGTGAACCAGTGTTCCCAAGCACACACTGGTGTTTTAAATTACAGCTGTGGATCTGACTGTTTCCTTCAGATTTCTCAGTCTGTCATGGCATGAAACTGGAATAGGTGTGTGACAGAAGACCCAGTTGAAATACAGATGGTGACACCAGCAGAAAGCTTAAAACGTAGTAGAATTCATTCCTTTCTGAAACCACCATGTAATTATTTATTTCTGCTGACATTGAGAATTTGCTGTAATAATAGTAATGAAGACATCAAACATGTGAGGAAAAAATGATCAGCTTTGTGTCTACAGTTAATGCCTGATATCTTTGGCCAAAGGAAAGCATTTCTCATTTTTTAAAATGTAGCTTTTAGCATGTCCTTAGTTTTTTCTCCATTTCATTATAATCTATATGCTTACCCATGATGTTGTCCAGTCCTCTTTAATATACTGTCAGATCCTATCTCAAATATTGATGTTTATGCCTCCTCACATTTCTTATAAGACACCAAAGTGATATTACTGTCAAGGGCTGGCAAACAGCTGCTGGAGCAACCCATAATGCATATCTATATGTATATTCCCACTAATAGAGCTTCATCCTGAACTGCCGAAGAAGGGAGGAAGATGAGGGCATTGGTGCTGTTTGTGTTCACGTGAGTGCTCTGTGTGTCTGCCTGTGTCGATCTGTGTGTATACACGTATGTGTTGCACACCTGTATCCAAGTGCCTGGGCCTGCTGGGAATATATGGTCAGTCTTGCTACTGGTTGGACCTGGGACATGGAGCTGCAGCAGCCTCGCCTCTACCAGGAGGCTGTCAGATTTGGCCCTGTTTAGCACAACTGACTCTTTTTAAGCTTAGAGATTTTTCACATATCACAGAATCACAGAATCCCAGGCTGGAAGGGACCTCAGGGATCATCTAGTCCAACCTTTCCAGGAAGAGCACAGTCTAGACAAGATGGCCCAGCACCCTGTCCAGGCGACTCTTGAAGGTGTCCAATGTCGCCGAGTCAACCCCTTCCCTGGGGAGATTATTCCAATGGTTGACTGTCCTCACTGTGAAAAATTTCCCTCTGGTGTCCAATCGGAATCTCCCCAGAGCAACTTGTGTCCATTTCCCCTTGTCCCCTCCATGTGACTCCTTGTAAAAAGGGAGTCTCCATCTTCCTTGTAGCTACCCCTTAAGTACTGGTACATGGTGATGAGATCCCCTCTGAGCCTCCTTTTCTCAAGGCTGAACAAACCCAGCTCTCCCAGCCTATCCTCACATGGCAGGCTTCCCAGTCCTTTGATCATCTTGGTGGCCCTTCTCTGGACCCCTTCCAGCCTGTCCACATCCTTTTTGTATAGAAGGGACCAGAACTGTACACAGTACTCCAGGCGTGGCCTGACAAGCTCTGAGTAGAGCGGGATGATGACTTCTTTATCTCTGCTGACTAAATGAACTGAGTATAATGATGAACAAATTAAATATTTATATAGAAAGATTTTCATGCTTGTATTTACTGGAGTACCATTAAAATAAAAAATTTTTTTTTACATAATTCAGCAGTACAAATTTTACCCAGTCACTTTTTATTTATAGTTTTAAATGTATGCATGGAGGACAGGCTCAAAAATCAATGATCCAAAGCCTATGGCCCAAATAGGTAAGAGGCAGAAAAGAACAATTCAGCAGCTATGTTTTGAAAAGGATATATTACATTGATGCTTCTGTCATTTCTTTTGCTCATCACTAATATTTATCAATGAGGTGGATCAAGAAAATTTGGCTTTTGGTTTTAATTTGAGCTTAAAAGAAGAATCAAGGATAGCTAAACATGTGGTTGGATACTTGGGAAAGCAAAGAGACTGTGTAGACAGTGTGGTGGATTTTATATAATCAATATAAAAAGTTTTTTGACACCGTGAGGACTGTTGGCCAAGAATGAGTTTCTTACAACTGATCAGCCAAAATAGAAATATTAAATACTCTGCTGTGGCTCATCAGAGTAAAACTACAAAATAATACACTGTACTCTGTTGAATACTTTGTGTGTCATTATGTTAATGCCTTAAAACACTCCCTCTGTGGTGTTCTGATACATTTTCTTTTGGGAAAATTTTACATGTATCATTGCTTCAAGGACTATCTACTCTCTGTTTCTCCAAATTGCCATCCTTAATTTCTTTTACTCTATTTTCTCCTGATCCTCACTCAATGTCCAGGTGATAATAGAGGCAATATCCTCAGCTTGTGGAAACTGATACCCCTCCAGTAATGTTTGTGATAGACACCACTCGGGTGACTAGGGTCTCTGCGCACTCTCAGCTCTACTTCAAACCCTGCCGAATTTGCTTTTTCTTAGAAGACTTTATACTTGGTTTGGTCCCCTGCTTTTCCAGTCAGATTGTCTGTAGTAGATCAGAGACTGGCATAGTTTTAGCTTGATCTCATTACAAACTTTTCAGTGCTCTTTACTCACACACTTACAGTTCAAATACCCATTGTCAGGCAACAACCTCTCTACTGCCACTTTTAGCTTTACCCTTTTACCTTCAAGTGTCTCTGTTTTTTCTTAGTGTGACTTTCACTGTTCCCAGCAGCTGCTTGGCTAATGCATCTTTGTCCAGCTTAAAATAGAGCTCCAGTTCTTTTCAAGCCAATAATCAGGCCAGCTGTTTCTCTGGGGATGAATTCCTCTGAGCTAAGAGCTTTGCTGCTGTCCTTCAATGCCTACTGTGCACACACTGCTGGTGAACACACATGTGCCAAGCAATGCCCTCCATCTTCACTCACGTGTCTCCTCCCAAGTACTTCTAGTGTCTTGGCAGGTACAGCTACCCCCACTGCTTCCACAGGCTCCAGCACTGACCTCAGTGTGCCTTCCACCCTCAGGTCCCCCTCTGTGGTGCCTTGGGTTCCCTGTCACACCTGTAGGGTTAGGGCACTGTCTGCCCTTCCTCGGTGACTGTCTGGGGCGAGGCATCACTTTGCTCAGTAGATGTTACTGGGCAAACTCCAGAGCTCCCAGTGCTGTGTCCATGGCTTTTTGCCCCTCAGATGTTAGGAGTGCTCTCGTCTTTTTTTGGAGGCTTCATTGCTGTTCCTGCCATAACAGTGAGATTGCAGCTGTACCTGTGACAGCAGAATTAAACTCTTCCAGGGTTTAATTTATTTTGCACTTTGCTTAATAATATATTCTAAGTACACATGCATTCTGCAGACATTGCTGCGTTTCTCAGATTGCAGTGTTACAGGTTCATAGTTCACTTGCTTTTCCAGAGTTAATTGAAAAACGTTATGTCCTTACAGCTGGTCATTGTCAGGAATAAGGACACCTCTGAGTTTTTTCCACTCTGCTGGCAGTCACTGCTCATAGATACAATATGAAGGTCTGATTAAACCACATTTCTGGAGTTTAAGCTCTGCTGAGTGTTTTAGTTGTTCTATTTTTTTTGCTCAAGCTATTTTCATAGTTCATTTTACTTCTGGTACGAGGTGTAGTTCAGTAACCATTAAAAAAGGAGGGCTGATGGCATTCTGCCTCATTAAGTGCCTGGAGCGGCAGCAATCTGTGCCAAACCTGCCCATGCCTGCTGCGGGAGCCCAGGGAGCCCCACACCACCCCTTCCACAGCGCCAGCACAGCAGTTCATGCAGTCACCCAATTACCTGAACTGGGGAACTGACCCAATGAAAAATAAGTTCACAAGAGAAAAATGGTTAATTTCCAGCTGGGACAGCTTTTTTTTCATAGCCCTCCAACTTTTGTGTTAGCAAAGCAGTGGTACAGTGCAAGGATAAGCAACCATGGGAGGAATCTGCTTGAGAAAGTTTTTCCTCCAGAAAAATCTCTGTGGGGCCACAGCCTGAGGGCTGAGCTATGCCTGGCCTGAACCACTGCAAAACGCTAGAGACAACTACCATTGTATTGCCTTGTGTTAGTGTCTCTCCCTTACAGGAAAGAGGGCTTGATGGGGTGCTCTAATGGTGCACGACTTAAATACTGCATGCCTTGAATTTGGGGAGGGAGGCAGAGTTGGGGGAATCCACTGGGGCACATGTGCCAAGATTTTTGTGGCCATGATTAAGCTTGCTAACAGATCCTTAGGACCACACAATTTGAAGGTCTTATTTCCAGCATGTAGCATATAGCTCTTACCTCTTATCTTGGAAACTAGGGAAATCGCTTGGGTAAATTTGCCTATTTCATGGGATTTCTATGTGCGACAAGCATGATCAGGCTTTATGTTCATTGTGAAAAGCCAGGTGCAGTATTTTACAAATAGGTATTCAAACACAAAGATATTTCATGTTTTTACCTATGACTATGGTATATTTTATCTTTCAGAAACTTTGAGAAAGGTACAGTTGTTGAAAAAGCAATGAATCACTCAGGCTGAACTTTAACACCCATTCAACATCTAATTAGTTGAATTAGAGCCACTTTGCAAGAGAGTCAATCAATTCTCTAGCTTTAGCTGCCCCAATGGTTCTGAAATTTGATGATGTTATCATTACTTCAGAGGAGACACTCAGTTCGCATTTTAATAAGTGCATTTTAGCCCAGCACTTTAGCTCCAAACCAGGAACTATCATAAGTTAAAATATTATCTGCAAGACGCAGACTCTCTTGGGCCAGAAATGTGTCCACATCTAAAAACTTTTCTGGTAGAGCACTCTCATTACTTTCATGTGGATCAAAAGAATTACCGTCAACCAGAGTTTCGTGATGTGCAGAATGAGAACGTAATTAACAGGACAGAATTTGAACTGAAGTAATACTTTTGCAGAAGAAACTCAAAATGAATTATTAAAATTCACTATTCACATATGAATAAATGGTGAGATAAAAGTACCTCCAGCAGGTTTAAACTAGCCTTTAAATATAAACCAGATGAATACTATGCTACCAGCTTCCTCCAAGTTAAGCAAATATATTTGATGTTTCACAGGAGCACTGTCGAGTGATGGCTGAAGATTTCTTTAAGGATTGAAGCACATCAGATAAAAGGATATATGCACATACAGAAAAGCCTAGATTGCCTTCATTTCTTGAGTATTCACACTGTTCCCTCGGGAAGGGAAGAAGGGTCTCTCATAGCTCTAAAGCTGCTTGGTCTGACTTTTAGTCTCTTTGTCTTGCTGAGAAATGGTATGTTGGCTGCTGGATCCCTTCTTCTGCCATAGGCCCTAAAGAAATGGCTCAGGAGGTGACATTCTTCAAGGAACCATATGATTTTATGTTGGAAAATGTCTCACAATGCAGGCCAAGTCTAGAAGAAACCTAGAAAAGGCCCATGCCTATATCACCTCTTAGGCCCTGGATTAACTTTGAGGAGCCTGGCTTTACACTGAGGGAAAGACATGGCTCTCCTAAGTGTCTTCTGGAAAAGCAGTAAGCTGGGTGGAGGGAATGGTAATTCAGCCCCCCAGGTCTGTCCCTTCCCTCCCTCTCAGCTGACACTGTCCCTCCTGTCTCTTTCAGGCATGCTGGTGGCCTTCCAGCTGGAGGTCACCCTTTTTTATCTTCTTTTAAAATATTACCTTATTTCTTGTGCTTTCTTGAATGATTACTCTTGCCAAAAGATGGCATAGTTCAAAATTGCTTGAAAGCTTCTCCACGACATTTTCAAACCCTTCCAGTGCACAGCCACCATGGACGAATTCACTTTTAAAAGTGAAAGTTTCAGAAAAAAAATAATTAACTAAAACAAAGATTTAGAATGAAACTGTGTGTGCTGTGAGCCAGCACACAGTGTCAGCTTTCATTCCTGTTGTAAGAAACACTAGTGGTTGTGCCAGACCAACTTCATTTGTTGGACTGTGGCAGCACTCTGCCTTCTTTTCCATGCTCAGTTTTGAGTTTTTCGTATATGATAGCATTGCAGAAATATTCCTACCACATATGTTTCAAACACAACCTCTCTCCAGAAGTTCATTTTCCAGACAGGTCTCACTAAACTTCAGAGCTCTTGGAAAACAAAATGACCCAGCATTTCCCAAAGGTGATAATTATCAGAGAATATCATTGCTCTCACCTCTACAGAATCCCTACCGACTTTAACAGTTTGTTGTTTTTAAGGTTTAGGCAGATGTTAGGAGAGGAAAATGAGGGTAAATAAGGAAAATGGAAACATGATGGGCAATCCCCTAAATGATGCTGTGGCAGGGAGTTAGTTCTCAGCTGCTGCCTACAGAGGGACAGATCAAGACTGGATTTGATGGACGTGCATTTCTGTTGCTGTCAGTGGAATTATTGCAGCAAAACAGGATTCCTTCTCTGGGTTACAGAACTGGGGACCTCAAGAGACCAAATTTAATGTAGAATGGGCTAGAAGATTTGCATGGAAATTTGAACAAAAGAAAAAAAAATAGGTCATGTAGCCAGCAGGGAACTGTGCTGAGAATAGACTGGGCAGACAAGGACAAAGGTTATAGCTTTTATCACACTTTAGAAGGCAATGGTATTCTCTTAATTACCACAAAGGTATCATTAGTTTATACCTGGTTAATTAATGTAGAAACATAATTATACCTTTGCTTATGCATCCTGGAAGTGCTAATATTTCCTCAGGCGTAAGGGCCAAATCTTACACAGCTCCCATTGCTGTTTCCATTCATGGAAATTACAGACTGTGTATCTGATGTAATTAGCCTTACAACATCCCCATTTAGGAGGCATGAAACTACTATTTCTCTTTTCATTTGTTGAATGGAATCCAAACAAAATTTCTTACTGAGTTTTTAGAAGTTTTAGGTGTACAGATATAGGTTAGTAACTTAGGCTTAAGATAATGTCAGCAACCTATGGCAGAGCTGGTGTTTGAATCCAGGACCCTGAATTTTTAATTAACTCCTGTAACTCCTAAGCCATGGCTGGTTTTTATAGTGCTTATACAAAAGGTTACAAATCCCAGTAAGCCATGATATAGGTAATACATCGTTGGTTTTTGGCCTCCCTTATGATGCACCCTCCTCTTCTTGCTGTGTGTCGGCTCAGTATCAGGGACCACCCAGTATTCTACATTGAATAAGCCAGCCTCCTGAGAGTCCTAACAAACACAAAAAAATGGGGATGAGGCCATGAAAATGAATGGAGAGACACCTCTCACTAGAAAATCAGCTCTTCAGTCACAGCTCTAAGCAAAACCATGCATTTAGTTCTAATCTTCTACACAGTGTTTTTGCTTCCTCTCCCAGAAAATCTTGTGATATCAGTACAGTGACCCTGCACGTGCTAAAGCAAAGTCCCAGCTTATACAGATCAAAAACTCCTTGTAAAAACATGCCGATCTCTGTAGAGGAATGAGGACAACAAGCCATGGACATGGTTCAGCAGAAAAATGTAATTCTCCACGTTAAGCATCTTTATGAATTGTGCCTCACTCAGCTTAATACATTTGTCCTTCACATTCATGGACACAACTTTTTAAAGAAGAAAAATGAAATTTAATAAATGAAAAAGAATACACAAGGTACTGGAATAGCTAATCTGTTTTCTCTCTCAGTGTAGGTATAAGACTTAGAAGAAAACAACATGACTGGCATGAGTTAATTTCCTTTGCATTCTCTTCCCGTTAAAGATTATGAAATAGTGAATTATAAAACAGCACATTCATAGCAGACTAAAATCACTATTCACAGAGAGAATAATAAGCATGTGGAATAGTTAACTATTTTAAAAGATTTAGATGTAAACATGGAAGAAATATTTGTACCTAAAGGTATGAGCAAAAGCAATTACAGTAACAGTCTTTTACTCCCTTTTTACATTCTTGTCACTTCAGGATGTTTATATGCCATGGCAGCCAGTCAGAAGTCAATGGGCCAGATCCAGAGCTTGTAAAAATTGATGCAAAATTTAGCAGGACCAACACACTTTAAGCTTGCTGGACACCTGACACAGGATCTGCTATGGAAATCCCATATTTCCTTTTCGTCATTTATTTACAAATGTTTTATCTTTGCTTTCTGCAGAGATTTCCTGGTGTACCTTTGGCTGCACCAGGTCCATCTCCTCCTGGAAAGGAGATGGTGGGGAGTTCGGCCCAGGGACTTCTTGAACATGCTCACTCCAAAGCCTGGGCTGCCAGCTGCAGCAGTGGTAGACTAGGGAGGAGAAGCATACAGCCCAGGAAAGGCCATTTTAGTCACAGGATGTTTAAATGCAGTTTTCCTAAGGGAGAGGTGTGGAGCGGTCACTTTGTGCTGGCCCCATGGCCTGACCTTGCCTATGAACAGATGTAGAGCCCAGTTCCCTAGCCAGGCTGCAGAGCAGGGACTTACTCAACTTTGTTTAATATGACATTTTGAGCCACCTGAACAGGGAGCCATTCCCTAGATGACCCACTCTCCCTACCCCAAATCCCAGATACACCTCTTTCTTCTGGTTAAAACTCCTTCAGATCACTGTGCCAGGCACTCAGCTCCTTCCCTAAGGTCTTAAAGGGCTTATATCTCTCTCCTAAGTTTTTAAACAGTTGGCCTATATAAGCATAGGTCTATATGGACTTCAGCCTTTAATGTGTAAGCCTATACTTAGGATACAGTGCAACAGAGCCTGCAGAGAAAGTGGAAGCTATATTTTATCAGTGTGACTTTTGGAGACTTACAGAGTCCAGAAACTGGTGTTATAAGCTTGTCAGCAGGTGATGTGTGGCTGCAGAATTATCCCAGTACTACCCCTTATGTCCTTTGGATGAAACATTAAAGAAGAATGTAAGTTAACTATGCATGAGATGCACTAAAACTATATGCTTAAATAACACCCATCCACTGTATTTTCCTATTTCATTTCAAGTAGCTTTTTTCCAGTGTGGAAATTCACAACCAGGCAAACAAGTATTTTCTTCCTGAGTCTTTCATTTAAATGCTGCATTGTGAGGGTTCTGAGCCTTGGAGACAGCTTTTTACACCCTTGTAATGGGACCGAAACATGGAAAGGGCAACCATTTTATGCTTACATTGCACAAGACCATTGACTGCAAAATATGCTAGTTAATGGAGTACATTTCCCTTCTGGGCTTGATTCAAATCTCATAGCAGGGTGATTTCATCATGACCTCCCTTCTCATGTCCCCCACAATAACTCCATGACATTATACTAGATTACCCAGGAGTATCTGAGCCACATGCACGACCCACTGAAACAAATAGAACACTGCCCTTTTCTAATGGCACACAGGCAGAAAGTTATCTGAACACAGGTCAAAATATGGAATGTTTCTACCCAATTTTTATTTTTATCACAGTTCCACACAAAATATATGCAGAGCTTTGCCCACTGGAAAAAAAAAATAAAAAAATTGTTGAGTAAGGATGATGGTTTTTATTGATTTAGATGGAATATGCAGCAAAACACAGACTAACACAGGTTTCTGGTTTTGCGAATTCCCATCAGAAATATTAGATATAGTTTATATCTTTTCATTTTTCTGCTTTGGTATTGCTTAAAAATTATTGGCAGTGAGCCCTTCGTTCCCTCATTTAAAAAAAGTAAAGAAGAAAGAAAAAATCAAACTGAACCTGGGAGGGTAGATTTTCACTTTGAGGAAATGTTTCTAATCAGGCATTTGAAAATGTATAGGTCTTCAGTGAGAAAATTAACCTTGACAATAAATAATAAAAGCAGTGAATGCAATTGTATTCAGTGTCTTTATCATTTTGAGAATGGTGTTTTCAAGATTGCGGATGCCTCCTCTTTGGTGAACTGATTCACTTCTCTGAACTTGCTGTAAAGTTTTCATATGGCGGGAAAAATGATGCTTGAATTAGCATGTAAGGACTTTGCAACTTATAAAAAGGCATAAAAGGGATGAATCTTATGTTTTGTGACAAAGGTCTTCAGCATTTTCTGTAAGTTATGTTCCATTTCCTGCTCAATAGCAATGCAATGGTGTACCTGCAGTGCATATTTGCTGTGACTTAATAAGATTTAATGTACAAATCACATCTGGGCAACACTGCAGAGGTGAATTCAGGCTGACAGCAGTCTCAAAGCTCTCCCTAGAGAAAATATAAACAACACATGTATGTTATTTAGAGTCATACTGAACACCTAGTGGTGTAGGGTGAGTGTGAAAGGCCGATTTTTGTTGAAAGGGCAGGGTCAAGAGATTTTCAGAGTAAATGACCATCAGGCTCATCCATTTTAAAACCTTTCTCAGCTGGACAACCACACACCTGATTGTCTATCAACTGTATCAGTCAAAAGCCATTCCATAACAGCTGGTAGCCATGCACTAAAGATGCAGTATAACTGGTAACAATGGGTAAATCAAACCTAGACCACTTGTTTGGAGCTACGTGTGGGTCTACTTTTATTCTGGAAAGGATAAGAAGTGGTGTGGAAAGGAAAGAATGATGGTAGCAGCTTGGTTTTTAAAGGAAAAAGCACTGACCTGGTCTGATCAGAAATACAGAAGATGCATTCTCAGGTTTCCTCCTTTATTGAAAGTCTTTCAGAAACAAATGGCATCTTTCAGCCGGAGGTAAAGGGAAATTACTTCTATAGCTATGCTGCCTTTTGTGCCCAGGGGCAACATTTTCATATCTCTGTAACACCTATACATCATGGGAGAGATTCTTACCTCATATAATTGGCATAAATCTATAACATCCCCTTGAGGATGAGCATGATAGCTCTTTCTCTGCACTTTACTGCTTCTTGTGCTGACAGATCAGTGTACCTAACATTAATAGACTGACTTCAGTCAGTCTGCACAGTACCAATGTTAATGACAATATATCTCAAACACATCCTTGGAAAGACTTTCTAATGCTTATTTGTCTCCAGAAACAAAATGTTAGTTGGTCTTGTATTAAGTGGACATTATCTCCAAGAATATTAGATGGATTAAAACAGCTTTCAGCCTTCTTAATACAGCCTATCAAATGCAAACACAAGTTTGCTTTTCTGTAAACAAACTGTCATCCTAGTTTATGATGATATCTACATGTACTGCCAGAGTAAATGACAATAACATAAGTTCTATTGCTATCTCCTTGCAGCTGTCAGGAGCACATTTCTGAAGGGATCCAAATATCGGCTGTGCAGATTTGCTGGAAATAGTAGAAAAGCACAATGCAAAACAAAGGGATTCACTCACAGTTAGGCTACCGGGAAGAAAGACCAACTTGCTGTTAGTACTACATTTCACTCCATTCTCCTCCTATGTGTCAAATCCTCCCATAGGAAATTTTACTCCTTTATTCTTAAACAGGACCTATTGTAATTTATAAGTGTATATAACCTACTGTCAGCAGAATCTACCATTAATAATATAGATTATTATTATAGAAGATGCATTTCCATGTAGAAAGATAATGCCCATTTATAAGAGACATCTTGGCCTATCAGCTGTCAAAAGGCTTTTTTTATATTCACAGATATTGAAGCCCAACAGTTTTTGTAATTATTTTCTTATCTCTTTTTTCTCCCAACACTTTATGATGCAAAATTCTTCCAAAGTGCTTGGAAGGAGGTGTACTGAACTCTGTGGACATTATATATGTGTTTTATATATATATATATATAGGTGTTATATATATGTGTGTCTGTGTGTTATATATATAATGTTATATATGTGTTAGGAGACATTTATTTGGGAAAGGACTGTAGGTTTGGGTATTTGAATAGGAGTTACATTGTAAGTTATCTGAAGTAAATCGTGGTTTTGTAATTTGGAAGCAGAAACTCAAGCAGCTACAACAGCTGCCCACAGAAATGAAAATAGGACCAAAATGAAAAGTATACAAATAAAAAAGATTACAATGAAAACTTAGTTATATTTTTACCTTAAAATTTCTGGGACGTATGTAAATGACCTTAGTTCTGCTGTGGATTTTCATATCATAAAGATCCTGTACTAAATTGTATCCCTGTAAGTCACAGGTCATGTGGATTTTTATGCCTCAGTTCTGGAAATAAAGATGAATGTCTTTAGCAGTCCTCTAGATACCATTGCATTTTGTCAACCTAAATTCACCCTTAGAATAAGTCAGCTGAAGTCAGCAGCATTGTAACAGAATGAACTTGGCTTAATGGAATTGAGGTCAGGGTAATATTTAGTTCATGTATATGTGGTACGGCGTAACACTGCAGTTTTTCAAATGTGTTTCAATCCTACTTGGCAAACACCTTTGCCATTTCAGAAGTGGGTTCTTGTGTGTCATAACCTTAGATTGTTTTCTTGACTAATTAAACCAAATTCTGCTTATTGCTTTAAGTTACTCACCTCTAACACAACTGATTAGAAATAGTTACATCCCAAGATCATTTTGAGTTAGAAGTTTATATGTAGAAGTAATAGTCTAAGAAAATAGTGATACAAGCTAAAATAGATTTCTTTCTTCTAATTTAATTCATTTCAAAACAAGCCTAGAACTTCCACTGAGGTACTAATCCGTAGGTTTCTTATTGGTGCATCTCTGTTAGTGTTTTAGATCAGAACAGCGGCTCATCTCCCAGACATCTCCCATTTACCACATTTTCGTTGGCGTGTGGAGTAATTTCAGAGAGCAGATCTGGAGTCCATTTGGATGAGCTAAACTGGAAAGTGTATTCTGGGAGTGCACCTCAGCAGCCCCAACCATGAACAGGCTGCAGTCCAGAAGCTCAGACTGCAGTTACCACAATGTAATACTGCCCATACCTGTGTAGTGTGAATGTCGTTCTCATCACAAATTGTTTCATGCTATGAATCTTCTATTGTTCATCACCAATAGGACACTGTTTCCCACAGCATTCTCCTGGAGAAACTGGCTGCTCATGGCTTGGACGGGTGTACTCTTCACTGGGTAAAAAACTGGCTGGATGGCCAGGCCCAAAGAGTTGTGGTGAATGGGGTTAAATCCAGTTGGTGGCCAGTCACAAGCGGTGTTCCTCAGAGATCGATATTTGGGTCAGTTCTCTTTAATATCTTTATCAACAATCTGGACGAGGGGATCAAGTGCACCCTCAGTAAGTTTGCAGATGACACCAAGTTGGGCGGGAGTGTCAATCTGCTTGAGGGTAGGAAGGCTCTGCAGAGGGATCTGGACAGGCTGAATTGAGGGGCCAAGGCCAATTGTATGAGGTTTAACAAGGCCAAGTGCTGGGTCCATGCAACACTACCAGCTTGGGGAAGAGTGGCTGGAAAGCTGCCCAGCAGAAAAGGACCTCAGGGTGTTGGTTGACAGGAGGCTGAACATGAGCCAGCAGTGTGCCCAGGTGGCCAAGAAGGCCAATGGCATCCTGGCTTGTATCAGGAATAGCGTGGCCAGCAGGAGTGGGGAAGTGATTATGGCCCTGTACTCGGCACTGGTGAGGCCACACCTTGAATATCGTGTTCAGTTTTGGGCCCCTCACTACAAGAAAGATATTGAGGTGCTGGAGTGTTTCCAGAGAAGGCCAATGAAGCTGGTGAAGAGTCTAGAGGACAAGCCTTATGAGAATCGGCCAAAGGAACATGAGTTGTTCACTCTAGAGGAAAGGGCTGAGGGAAGACCTTATGGCTGTCTACAGCTATCTGAATGTAGGTTCTAACAAGGTGGGTGTTGGTCTCTTCTCCCAAGTAACATGCAATAGACAGGAGAAAATGGCCTCAAGCTGCACCAGGGGAGGTTTAGATTGGATATTAGGAAAAACTTCTTCACCAAAAGGTTTGTCAAGTATTGCAACAGGCTGCCCAGAAAAAGTGGTTGAATCACCACCTCTGGAGTTCTTTAAAAAACATGTAGATGTGGCACTTAGGGACATGGTTTAGTGGTGGACTTGGCAGTGTTAGGTTAGTGGTTGGACTATATGATCTTAAAGGTCTTTTTCAACCTAAACAATTCTATGATTCTATCACCATTTACTAATAAAGGCATAGCCTCTGATTATATTAGTAAAGTAATAAAGCTAGCTACACAGGCAAAGAAATCCCCATGCCTAGTTTTTTATGATCTTAAATGCTTCCATATAAAGCATCACTTTGAATAATAGTTTCCTATGGTTCTTCATCCATAGCACTATCAGCAGAGAGAGTATGGAGAAAGTTTTTGATGTGTGTCGTCAAAATAATGAAAAACAAGGCTGTACTTCTCATAGTGCAGTGCTGTTAGGAGATACTGTTTGAATTCAGGGCTAGAAATGTCCATCCTCAGAACATGAAATGTTTTCTGCATTTCCCAGATTGCCCTAACACTCATGGTAAACATAAGTTCTCTCCCTCAAAGCAAGCATCACAGTAACAGGAAAACCTTCAGTGAATTCAGCTGTCAGAAACTGTCTTCCCTTCCTCCATTTCAGTAGTTAGGCCTAAGCAATGTGGAACAATGCTCCTGTGTCACTGACCATAACAACCTCAGCTCTTCCTTCAACACTCCTATGGGAGTGTGAACTGCTTCCCTCAAGTTTTCAATATGACCCCATGATCAGTCTCGTGGTCTCACTCATGGACGTTACGTAGCATCCAGCCTTCCTAACCAATCTCAGCAGCATATCATCCAGCCTCATTAATAGCCTTTCATGCACCACAGCCTGCCCACTCACCAACAAGGGTGAGGATCACACAGGTCATATACCCTAAGTCCTAGTGGATACTGCTGCAACACAGAAAAAACCTGTTGTGCCTAATGTAGGGCAGCAGGTATGATTTTCTGAAGTGCTCGTTACTAAAATGCCTCTGCTCCTGGAAAATCACCAGAGCTTAGCTATCTAAGAAAAAGCATTTCCAAAACAGATCATTATGCAAGGTCAGTACCTTGACATACTTATTGCAGGAATAGGATGGTCCCTTGGACCCAGAACTATTTAAACCTGGGACCTTGTTTTAATTTATGAGGGAAGCCTGCTATACAATTGTAATTCTGATTGAATTTTCCCCTATCTCTCACTAAGGTTCAGCTAACAACTGAAATTTAGGAAGCAGTTGCAGTATTTTGAATAAGCAATTCAACAAGAGTAAGAAATTATTGCAAAATAGAGCTTCTGCCTTTGCTTTCCAGAGATAGAGTATGCTAATATATTTAAACTCAAAGTCCAACAAGGAGATGGGGAAGGAAGAGGGTATAGTACGCTGTTGAAATTTAAATGTTAATAGTGCTCTCTAAATAAAGCAAAACCAAGAAAAATTTTCACTTTTGGATTAATTAAAAATGTTGCATTTCTACAACCTGATTGCTATTTTTTCTTAAACAGTTCTTCAACATTTCTTTAACAATATTCTATTGCTTAACGCTTTATTGCATGTAATGGGCTCCAGCCACCATCCTATATTTCTTTCCTCAGCACAACTTAACATTTGGGCCAAAGCATAGATTTTGAGGACTCTTAAGATATTATCAGATCCTAACCTTTTCCTAAAATGAGAACAATATATTTTAAAATCTCTACATCAGCTCTAAAAATAGAGCACCTACCAGATTCATAGAATACATCTGACACAAGGAGAAAATAGTAGATGTGGTATCTACAAAAATGTAGATTACTTTTAAGCAAAAACAGTTAATAGATCACATTCCCCATGAGGCTTTCATGCTATTTTTATGTTAAATATGTTTAAGCATGCAGCTCCAACTTAACACTTATATTTCTCATTTTAGTACTTGCACAGAAAACTATTCCTCCGGTCCTTTCTAAGAAATGGTTTATCAGACAATTATGTGAATTTTGTAGTGCATTTCACCTGGTATTTGGAGACTTCTGGAGGAATGGCACAAGCTAGTAGTTTGTGATGGGATTCAAATAAGTTAACCTGAGCTGTTTAAAATCTTGAGGTCTAGCCTAGGTCAGTTGACTGTGTCCTCTCTCTGACCAAGTTTTCACACTAGTAGGAGAGATCGAGTAAGATCTTGGAGGTGGGTGGAATCAGTTGTCATCTGGAAAAGTCTTTCCTCTCTCCATTGACAATCAAGTGAGCCTAGATCACATTAGAAACCTGGAGACTTTAAACGGTGAGGGCATATAACGTGTACCCTGTACGTTTGTATCCTGTATAAAAGAATGAAGAGGAAAAGTCAGATATAGTGGCCCATCAAACCTGTACCGTAGTTATTCCAACCCTGGTATTCTGGTATTTCAGGTTCAGAACTGTGCTTTACCTCATGTTATTTCAAAGTTACGATTATATACTAAAATCTAACATTTTGTGGCCAGAATTAAAAGTGAGATAAGTAGAATTAAAACAATGCAGTTTAAGAATAAAATTATTAAGAAATCCAGGCCCAGTTCTTTTATCTATTCTAATTTGAGTAGTCTTTTATTATGTGAATAAACCCACTGACTCCATAATTTACAGCAATATATCCAATCTGTCTTCACGTACACACTGTGGACCCTTCTTCAACCTCCCAAACCAATACATTCAGTAAAAGAAAGGATCTCTGCCAGTGATTTTGACAGGCTGATAAGTGAATTCTCCTTCTAGTCCTCTAGGCGCATTGACATTTTCTTCTGCCCTCAAACTTCAAGCAAAATGCTCCTTAAATTACCTATCTGGGCAAACTCAGCCATTTTCTTGATAATCTAAGACAACAGTCAAAGTGTTGTATAATTCTAACCCCACAAGTTGGTTAAGATTTGGCTTCACATAGGGTTATAAACATATCACCTGATGTATTGTCACCTATCATCAGTAGAAGTTTCTAGTTTCCTGGTGCAGGGTGCATTAACATTGTTTTTGTGTTAGATGAAGAACAACAGAATTCCAGAGGAAGCTGCATTATTTTCTGATCCAGGCATGTAAGTTGATAATGTCTTAATTGCCATTATACTGCCAAAAGCTGATACAAACTCAAAATTACAAGGAGATTGGAAGTCTTTGTAGTGAAGTTTAGAAGTAAAAGTATCACTATCTCGGGAGCTCTTAAACCTGTTTAGCTGCCATAAAATATTGAACTTCTTTTTGCAGCTCCTTGTCATGTTCAGGGATACATTGGTTTGATATATGTTTGTCAAATCAATTTTCTCTCTAGTAGGATGTAGCAAAGTATTTGTATTTAATTTGGATAGTTGGTGAACCATAATATCCAGTAATTATGTGTTTACATTTATTCACTACATTATCCAAAGTGTTTCACTCAAGTGTATCTTGGCACAGTAACGTCAAGGAAGTAAAATCTCCATGGCAGAAAGTGATGGGTTCTCAGGTTTACCATGAATTGGTTGTCAAGAGTTATAACCATGTGCAAAAGTTAGAATCATAAACCAGTTTAAGGCAAGTCTTAAAAACTAATTTAGTGTTCTTTAATGTAAACAAAAAGGTAATAATATTACTAATAAAAGCTAACAATATTTACCTAACTATCTAGAAATCTTACTTCCTAAGTATTTCTGAAGCAGCTTTAAAACAACAGGAGAAATAGAAATTAGCAACTTCAGAGTGCAGATAATGTGTTTATGTACTTATAAACCCCTTTCTTTAAGTTTTTAATCCCTTTCCGCCATGTCTGCCTGCTCATCTGACTCTGTGGGAATTTCACAGAGTGCCGAATGTCCCCTCTCAAATACTTGGAAGAAGTCTCATATAGCAGTTTTGGGGAACAATGAAGAAAAAAATTAACATAATAACACTGAAGGATAAATGGAGCCTTTCTGAAGGAGTATTCACTTGCATCAGCCTTGATGAAGTGAAATCCCCTACATAAACTCTGATTTTGGATCTGGTTTAGTGAATGAACCACACAGTATCTAAATATTTTCCAATACACACACTAATTTTTTTCTTCTTTAGGACAGCTGGTTAAATATCAGCATCTCTCAGTGGAACAATAGACATAGAGGAATATAAATAATCACTAATAACAAAATTAGTCCTCCATACACAGTTTTTGCTCTTTCTACCTGATTTCTGCTGCAAGTAGATTTCAGAGGATTTGGCCCTGGTATAGCAATGCCACAAGGCAGCAACCACTGCCAAAGGAACTCGGTATAGGGGACATTAAGATTTCTGAAATAATGCATGGGCTATTAGGTCAGGGAGACAATATCAGAGTTCAGGTGGGTCTGGTTTATGGATGGGTGGGCCAAAGGAGATAGCAGAGGCTGCTGAGGGGTCTGAGAGGGGTGGAGGATGCAAGCTGTTTTACAGGATACAGTGACTTCAGGCTGCCTAAGTGACAAATAGACATGGTCTTCTTTAATTCTGCCATGCTCCCAAGAGCAGAGGATGCTTTATTAAGCATTTGTAGCTGTTACAGGACAACTTCTTCAGCTGAAGTGGCAACAGTGTTTGTTCAGGGGGGGTGGAGGCAATGTTTTGTCTCCAGTTCTCTGAGAACAACTGTCACTGTTTATGACATAAATTCCTGACATCTACAGGCAATCTTATAAGAACTCAATTTCCTGACAAAATGATCTTATTCTTGCAGGTGAGTCAAAAAAAAAAAAACAAAACAAAACACCAAAAACCATGAAAACTGCTTTTACTTGAGGGACCATGTCCCTTTTGTTGCCTGAAATAGGGGATGTTAGAAAGTACCCAGCATGTAAAAATGAAGACTGTTTTTAAAGAAAAGGGTACTGAGATGAAGGGAATGAAGATGCATTTCGTTAGATGCTTTCTAAGCAGCTGCGCTCTGGGATCCTACTAGCTTTTTGTTCTGACTGAACTTTAAGTGTCACCTTTAAGGATAAGCATGTCCTGTGCTTCATTTCACTTGAATTTCAGACTAGGAGCACACAATAATACAAATCAAACCTTTTATCCCTAAGACATTCTCTCACTTTATCAAAATGACACCATGTTTTCAATGAACCCCAGCTTTACCCAGGTGAAACAGCCTTTGGTTTCTCATATTTGTCTTCATATTGGCTGCTTTTATAAGTATTGGGGTTTTTGCTTTGGAATCATGGAAAATAAAACAGTAATTGACCTTGGAGACTGACCTCTGAGCTAGCTATATCCTACAGCAGCAGAAGAAATGTAACTCTATGCCTTTTTTGAACTTTCTGAGAATCCCTTAATATGCATCATTCTGCCTGGTGCACTTTCCATGACACCCACTTTTTGGATTTCTAATAAGATTCATTTGTTTGAGTTAGTTATTCCAGAAGCCCCAGACTCAATATTTTCTAGATCACCTGCTCGGTGACCATTTATGCATGTTCTCTGTGCAGAGTTTGAAATTACTTTTGTTTCCACTAATGTCACCTCACATTCTTCTGTTGCAGTTTATTGTTTCTACTAAACAAAGTATTTCTAACATATTGTTTAGCATTACTATAAGAGATGTCAGGAAAGTTCCTTGTTACATTCAGCTCCTAGGCTCATATTCCATTTTGACTTTCAGCATTGCATGTATTCTGAACATAAAATAAAGCCTTTTCCATTAGTACCATATAATCCTTTTCCCTGTTGCCTCCGAGGCATGAAGCATGCTTTCTCATTCCATTTTCTCTCCTTTTGGTCTCTGCACATTCATAGCCCTGCTCTCCCCATCACTAAACCTGCTCTTGCGTCTGCCTTTAACAAGTTCTGGGGAAAAAATAAAGCTTTAAAGTGTATACTTAACTTTATATTTATAAACATTTGTATATGTCTTAACAAAAACAAAGGACAATCCTTTATAATGGAATAGCTTTAAGAAAATTTTAGCATGCCAAAGGCCTTGCTCCTATTTCTCTTACTGTGTTCAAGAGTATTGCAAGAGACTAGTAGGACCTTCAAAATGAAGCATGCTGCTTGGTATAGGAAAACATCCAGAGCCACCAGTATCTTACAAAACCCATACACTGTCCACAGAGAGACTGGGGAGTTTGCCACAATCTAGCAGACAATGTGAAAGTCCATCAGAGATTCAGAGGGGACATCTCACTATCCACGCTCCACCATCATGCTATCTGAATGACTCTAGGCAGCCCATTCACTTTCACAGTTTGCCATCTAATTTTCCAGTGTTTCCTTATAACAATTAGAGCTCAGGATTCTTGGGACACACTGTTTCATTGCAACCGTTCCATGACAATTTAAACCATAATTTCACATGCAGTGACAGCCAGGGTGAGATCTCCAGTGTTTTCCCCTGCCTGTCAATTGTGGTTTAGATCCAGTCAGCAACCAAATACCACGCAGGTGCTCACTCACTCTCCCCACCCCTGTGCGATGCGGGAAAGAATCGGAAGGGCCAAAGTAAGAAAACTCATGGGTTGAGACAAGAACAGTTTAATAATTAAAATAAAACAGTAATAATAATAATAGTAACATAATGAAAAAGAAAATAACAAGAGAGAGAGAGGTGAAACCGCGGGAGGAGGGAGAAAACCCAAACAATAAGTGATGCAACTGCTCACCACCCACCAACCAACGGCGCTGGTCTCTGACCTGCGATTGCTGCCCCCCCAGCCAGCTCCCCCCAATTAACATGCTGGGCATGTAGTCACATGATATAGAATATCCTTTGGCCATTTTGAATCCACTCTCTTTGCTGTGCCCCCTCCTCTCCGGCTTCTTGTGCACCCGGCAGAGCATGGGAAGCTAAAGAAGTCCTTGACTAGTACAAGCACTACTTAGCAACAACCAAAACATCGGTGTGTTATCAACATTATTTTCATACGAAGTCCAAAGCACAGCACTATGCCAGCTGCAGTGAAGAAAATTAACTCTATCCCAGCTAAAGCCATGACAGTATCCACCCCATATTCCATACCATTTATGTCATGCTTAGGCCCCAGTCTATCCAATGCAATTTCAATAACCCCTACTCACGTTCTCATCCTTTAATAGAATATACAGCTTTCATTTATCATTCCCCTAGTCTATGGACCACCCCTGTAAAATGTCTGTGAAATGTCCATTGAGTTCATTTAGTCCACGACTTTGGGTTCCATCTATTGTACTATTCTTTCAGAGAGGTGGTGTGTGTGGTGTTGGCTTGTTGCATGCTGACGTCAGTCCTTGTTCCATCACCACTGCACTTTGCTTGGTTCAATGAAAGCTTATTTTTTTATTAATTTGGGAGATTTCCACCATGATACTATTGATATGACATACAGCAAACATAATAGTGATGAAATACAACATTATATATCAATTAACAGCATACCATTCAGTTCATTGGTTGTTTTCACCCAAAATCAAACCCCTTGAGGTACACCCGGGACTCCTTCATCCTCCCGCATCACCCACAAAGTGCACCCAGGTCCTCGAGCAAAAGCAATCCCACGAATGGGTTTGCCTTTGCTGGAGGCAGGAAGAACCCAGACTGTTTTCCCCAGCATGGTTTTTATGCGCACTACAGGGACTCTATCCCCTTCTACAGTATGTGAGGGTTCTGATTGGGCAGGGCCAGCTCGATTGGCAGATCCCCTAGTGTTGACTAACCAGGTGGCTTTTGCTAAATGTGTATCCCAGTGTTTAAATGTTCCACCACACATTGGTCTCAGTGTAGTTTTTAACAGCCCATTGTATTGTTTGATTTTCCCAGAGGCTGGTGCGTGATAGGGGATGTGATACACCCGCTCAATGCCGTGCTCTTTGGCCCAGGTGTCTATGAGGTTATTTCGGAAATGAGTCCCGTTGTCTGACTCAGTTCTCTCTGGGGTGCCGTGTCGCCACAGGACTTGTTTTTCGAGACCCAGGACAGTGTTCCGGGCAGTGACGTGGGGGACAGGATATGTTTCCAGCCAGCTGGTGGTTGCTTCCACCAGTGACAGCGCATGGCGCTTGCCTTGGCAGGTTTGTGGGAGTGTGATATAGTCAAACTGCCCAGCCTGCCCATATCTATATTTCAGACATCTCTCACTGGCTTTGTTCTGCCAGTGTGCCAGTTCAGCAGATGTTATTGCTGCCAAGCACTGCCCCTGCCAGGGGCTGTCTAATTTTAAGGAAGGTTCCAACCAGAGTGGCATGCACTGTGTGCCCCAGCTATTGGTGTGCACAGCTCCTGCTGCATTAATAAAATCTAATTTATACAATTGCAAATCACTCTGCCCAGTAATGATCAAGTCATGTACAGAGGGAATTGGAGAAACTCAGCAAAAGTATTTCGAGTTTTCACTCTTAAGCTTCTCACATCCATCTGAAAATCCTACCCTCTTTCTTACCAGGGAAACTGCTGAACACCGAAAAGCTTGCTAATGGTGTTTTAATACATGCATATTACTGAACCTCTTCTGACACGCCTTGTAGTACTTAGGGTGTCTGAGGTGTATCGGCACTCTATTACTTAAACACTGAAGTTTTATTCTAAGCAACCAGGGAGTCAATGCAGCCTCTCCTTAGATGCCCAACTCATGTTAAAAGTAACAGCTGTTTTCATTTTTAAAGGAAATTGTTAACCTTTAAATTCCTTTGCAAATTTGTGAGTTTATCAGGAGAAGAACAGGTTGGAAACTTACTTCTACTTCCTTACACAATAAAATGTTAGCTGCGTGCTAAGTTTCTGTGTGATTTGAAGGGGAAAGTACATTGAGTAAACAGTCCCTAGTGGGTCTGTCCCAGGATTGCTCACGTTGATCTGGCTGGTTTCGACAGACTGGAGGCTCGTGACAACTGCAGTCTGGTTCCCACAGGGAACATTCCTGTAAAAAAAACTACAAGGAAATGTGTGTCTGTTCCTGTGCCATTAATCTAAAGTGTGAGAAAACTCACATTTTAACCTGAGGATACTCAAGAATCTGGAATTAAAATAATGGCCATGATCTTTTTAACACCCACCTTTTGCTAAGGATGCAAATGAAAGATATCACCTATTTGGTGACAAAGCATGTTAGGTGCAGGAGACACGGTGACATCCCACAGCCACAACACTGCAGCATCTCCCCTCTCTTTCACACCCGGGTTTACCAAGGCACTAAGAGCACTGTAACTCACTTTTCTGATATGTATTACCACAAAACACAGGGTGCGCATTCCCAGTTATTTGGATCACACACATCTGTATCCACTCCTTTGTGTCCTGCTATCTTTGAAGTTTTTCCTAGCTCCCCTAGCTCCATGGACCTGAGGGAAAGCACCTGGCCCCAGTTACAGCACCTGCCTCCTCACCTTATAACTTTGGTGGAGTTTCACATTCTTGACTCTCCTATTGCTTTTTCCCTAGTGCCCTGATTGCTGTTCCCCTAGTCTTACCATGCTTTTCCCCAATACAATGTACTTTCCATGGAGATCAGCTCAAATCCCTAGTGATGTTCCTGCTTGTCATGCTATTAGCACTGGTTGGAGCACACTAACGAAGCATCAGAAGTTAGCTATCAATTAGCTTTTAAGTCTCCATGCATGTGTGCTTCTGGATAGTGTTTGTCAAGTATTTAAAAGACTAACTTATTTTGTTGTGCACTATGCTTGGTCTTCCCTAGCATACACTAAAATCAGCAAAATAAGAGCGAAGCAGGGTAAGCAGAGATGTTTCTCACACCAGTGGCAGTCGCTTCCCATGAGAACCTGCATAACTGCAGCATTGGGATCTGCAGATGCAGGGACATGAGACCAACAGTACCAGAAGAAAAGCATGGGAATACAAGGGAAAACTGCCTGCAAGGCTCCAGACATCTCAGGTGAAAGGTTACAGAGCTGCAAATAGCAGACCTGTAGCATTACAGACACTGAAGCTCTAAGGCACTTCACGCAACTTCATTTCCTGTTTACCTTCTTTGCCCCACGTGCGATTTCAGAGACATCTGCCATACCACCCCTTCATCTCTCTTCAGTCAGGGAAGTCTCTTTAGTAATTCTTCATGCAGAGCCTGTCCAGTTTCTGTGATCACCCTTGTCATCCTTCTCTATGTTATTTTCAATTCCACCACAATCTTTTGAGAGGGTTGCACTAGAATTACACACAATTTTCAAGACATGGTGCATGAAAGTATTATAGAGTGGCCTGGTGATGTTTTCTGTTTTGTTCTTCCTCTCCTAAATAATTCCTAATGTTGTATTTGGTTTTTCACTGCAATGAAGTAATGCAGTGACCTTTTCATTTTTATAACCCCTGGATCTTTTTCACAGTGAGCAGAACCAGCCAAATATTTGTAATACACTGCAAATCTTTATGTTTTGAAGGTTTTCTACATAAATTATGCCAACTGAAGCTGGATCACCACATGAACATGAGCACTCTGAAGGTCAAAAATCTATAGGTATGCAGACATACAAAAAGTCAGGTTGAAGAATATTTATTCAAATAATTTAGACACAGGATATTTTACATGGGTTGGGAGACATACCTATAATTTTATAGTCATTTGCTTTGTTTGCAGAGGGTACTTGTCAGGTTTTAGAATTCCTGAAAGTCTTATTTAACTTTCAACAAAAATCCTAAAACATAGGTTTATCTTCAGAAATAGCTAGAAGAGCTGTTTTTATGTTGCAAGCAACCAACCTTACATGCAATTGACCTAGAGTGAATCATGAAAAACATTTTCAGATGAATATTCATTATTAAAGCATTTTTTTGGATCACTGGAGAACTAAAAAGAGGTACTAGGACAATGCCTCTATTTGTATTTAAACTGAATAAACAAAGTCTGTTCACCACATCTGAACGGTTTTGATTCTTCTTGAGCTGCCATTTCTAATGTGGAAGCTAGAGAACTACGGCAAAAATTAACCCATTCCTGTCTGGGTGTGGAGAATCACAGCATTAACAACACCAGCCCAGTGCTAAGGAATTTCACTTACCAAAAGCCATTGAGGGCCTGATCTGAAGGCCTGGCTCCCAGGCACTTCAGGGATTTGAATCTTCTTCTGAATGCAATTCAGAACTCATTTGCATATAAATTCCCTCTATAGTAAAATGTTTTGTGCTTCCCATGCAGCTGAGATGGAGTAGAATGGGTCACTGAGGGGAAAGGAAAATATTTTAATCTTTTGGAGACTTTAGGGTGACCCCCATCACCTCGTCCCCTGTGTCACTAACAAGCAGCACCTTGGAGGCCAAAGTGTCTCTTCGCCTGAGGGGCAGTTTCACATGGCAGGCTACAGCACAACGAGCAAGAACAGAGCATGCAGACCCTGAAGCCCCATACCCTGACCCGCCGTGGCAAACCATCCCATTTAGCATACCAGCTGTTTGCCTGTCCCAGCAACGCGTTTTGTCCAATAGGACTAGACACAAAGATCCTGCTATAAAGCATCCTCATAATCAACAACAGCTCCTCTCTAAAGTTTGCTTTCTTGATTGTTTTCAAAAGAAAATCTCAGAGATTCAGCTGACAGAGAATGCAGAGATAGAATCACTAATAATATCAAAGCAAAGAAGTAAAAAGCATTCAGAGAGTAGTGTTATCACAATGTAACAGATTTATGCTAATCTGTTTTAGTAAAACTTTGTTAGCTATAAATGTTTATTTTTTCTGATTCTTTTCTATTCTTAATCTGAAAAGATTTTTCCATCTTCGCTAAAAAAAGATGAGTTCCTTTCTGTTGAATAAAAAGAAAAAGGTTTGCTAAAACTGTTGAGCAAATCCAGTTATCAGAAGTACATGGTTAATTTTGTATTGCAGCGTAAAGCCAATTCTAAACTATTTTTTTCTTCAAAGCCCTGGCTGAGCAAGGAATTTTTGGCAGCTATGTAATCCCCCTTTTTCATTCAATAAAGTCCTTAAAAATCTGCTTAAATAATAACCTTTTTTTCTTAAAATTGAGCTAAAAACTATTTTAAACTTATTCTCAATGAAAAAGCCGGTCAGGTAATTCACTTTCTCAGAACTGTAAAGCTCATCTCTAATTATATAAAATTAATGCAGGCAGGCCAGAAGCCTTAAACCTTTCATTTGTTGAACAACGTAGTTCATGGAATTTGTGAATTCAGGCAAATGTAACAAATGTTCTTGTCAGTAAAAAAAAAAGCAATTGTTCCTCAAGTTGTAATACTTTATTTTGACTTATTTAAATAACATATTTAATCTTTTTAATTTGAGACAACCTTTTGTTTCAAACCTGGCATAACCTGGGTGGGGAAAGGTATTTGGTAGAGATGCTATTCTCCATTAACTATGTGTGAGATGGACTTACTGCAGCTCTCTGTTTAGATGGCTCCCTCAGGTGGCTCATACTAGGTGGCATGAACTTGCTATGCCCGTTCTTCGAAGACAAAATTGAAGAAAATCACAAAGACCTTTGAAAAAGCAAATAAGCAAAAATCAGTCCAATTAATAGTGTAGAGAATGAGAATTATTCAGAGGATTCCATCAAAGGTGTGAGCTGGGGCTTCAGAGGCACATAAGAGCATCCATATTCACACTGCAGAAAAACAGCCTAGTCTAACTCTTAGACTAACTCTTCGGTGAACTGATTGCTGAAAAAAATCAAAGAGGCTGTGGGATTTCCATCCTTGGAGATATTCAAAACTCAAATTAATTAAGCCCTGATCAATCCCACCTGAGGCTGAAGATAGCTCTGCTGTAAGCTCAGAGTGGGATGAGATGACCCCTTGAGGCCCCTACCAACCCAAGATATTCTATGAGTGTGATTGTCAAAACAGTTCTATGCTACAGTAAAAACTAGAAGGAACAATTTTTACAAAAGCAAATTCCCTCTTCCCCCTCATCCTCCAGTCTTTTAAGATACCCTTGGGCAAAGCTACCTTCATCGGTGAGCACTATCCCAGGTCAGGATTAAACTGTGCTTACTCCATTAAATGGCATACCAAGCAAGAACACCACCTCTGAGACCAGCTGTGACTGAGAAACAGCCATCCCTTTCCTAAGCAAAGTACTGTCGCTCTTCATCCTTGTCACAGAAACTTTCTTTTGAACGAGGAGGGGAAAAAAAATGGAAAAACTGAGAGTATTCCATTTTGAAGGCACCTAGGACTCTTCAAAAAACAGAGAATTGGCCTAGAAGACTGAATGTTATATAAATATATATATTTGTTTGTTTGCTTGTTCATTTTCAGCATGAGATACAAAGCTGATCAAGATCTCAAGCCTGATTCTCCCTCCCCTGGCCAACTCCTCCCAGTTAACATACTGGGCATGACGTTACATGATATGGAATATCCCTTTGGCCAGTTTGAATCCGCTCTCTTGGCTGTGCCCCCTCCCCTCCTGGCTTCTTGTGCACCCAGCAGAGCATGGGAAGCTAGAAGAGTCCTCGACTAGTACAAGCACTACCCAGCAACAACCAAAACATCGGTGTGTTATCAATATTGTTTTCATACGAAGTCCAAAGCACAGCACTATGCCAGCTGCAGTGAAGAAAATTAACTCTGTCCCAGCTAAAACCATGACAATGAGGGAAACTGAATTTAAATACAGAAACATTAGCAGGAGAACAGAAATAAATGATCAGCCTGACATCCAGGAAAGCATTCTAGCTAATAACCATCTAACTTCTGGCTAGATCAGAAGTTGTAATTAATCTGGAACATCACATTTAAATTAAAGTAAGCATTAATAAAGGAAATGTCCAGAGATTTCTTTACACAATTGCAAATAGCAGAGAAATGAAGCAAAAGACTCTGTAAGAGAAGCTATTCAGTAGACAGTCCTATAAGGCGCTATGAAATCATCAATTATAAACTTGCTTAAAGTTACCGACACAAGGAATTTTATAATGTTGCAAGCACAGAGCATTAAAAGATCAACTGGTCTAGCAATTTGAAATTGCTGGAACTTATGACCAAGAAAAATTCATACCTTACTTAAACAACTAGAACATACTTTGCAAAACTTGTCACTTACAGTATGGTTGCATTTTGCAGATACTGTTTGGAATAGTGGTCTCCAGCAGGGAGAATGTCTCACACTGGTTTTGATTATGATTGTGAAAGTAGTGAGGTGATATATAACTTTCAGACTTTGCAAAATCATTGACAGAGTCACTTTTAATACCTACTGTAAGGACACATTTATTAATAATAAGAGAAATTCCTTTATTTCTGAGGAAACAGGACAACATCTTTGGATTTCTCTCATTAAATTTGTCAGAGCCCTTCACTTGCTGACTTCATGAGTCACCTACAAAAATAGCTTACTTTTCTTACAGTATACTCCAAAGTGATATAACTGTGCATATTTCCCACTTGTATAAGTAATTACTATACCACTACATAAACACAAAAATAAACCAACCAAAAAACAAACCCAAAGACATTGACTATTATTCATTGTCATTACCTTATTCCCCATCTGTGCAGGCAATCATTCCAAGATACCAAAGCAGTCTTGTCTAGTACACAAAAAATTCCATGGCAGAAATACTAACCTTAAGGTCAACCTATATTTACCCTGTAATCCCCTGCCACATTCATTATATATCTTTCAATTTCTGCAGCAAAAGCTTCTTTCATCCGGTAAGTCTGATTTTTCCCCAGAGTAAATGCATCCAATATGTTGAAGAAATGTGTCAAAAATAAAAAAATAGTTGTGTTGTATGCACCTGAAAGTTAATTTGCTGGTTTTGGCACTTCTGTACTTGCAGTGGTCATAATGTGATTTTCATTGAATTGGGTTTTGGACATGTCTGTGTCAGGACAGGGGGGTGGGGATGCATGTATGTATGTGCATTCTCTTCAGCCTCTATTATCTAGCCCTGTTGTTCATCAGGAAGGCTGAAATCTTAATTCATCCTCTTCTGAATATTTGCACGTCAGTCTTTGAACTCATGACAATATATTATTTTCTCAAGAATCCTGCCTCATTCAATGCACTGGATGCAACCTTCTCCTAGGAAATTCTTTCTGCCAGTTATGAAGTACTGTAAAATAGATGTGAATAGAACAAAGTATGAAGTGCAAAAAATGTAAAATCATGTAGAAAGAGATCATTGATCCAGCAGCTTTGCAGCCTGGCACTTAACATAGTCATGAACAAGACTTTAATTCACAGATACTATGATTGTACATGTGAAAAAGTGTCACCAAGAAACTGAGAGCAACCCACCATAAGGTATCTTCAGATCTAATCATAAAGACTTCATTTCCATGGAAGCAGGTTTAAACTGTCCCAACAGAGAAAGGAATTAGACCTGGGTTTCTAGCAGACTGAAGTACTAAGATACATCATAAAAGCAGAACAGAAATGCCTCTGAAATCTAAACTTTCACTTGCTGGTGTTGAAAAAGCAGCATTACATTTTGGATTAAGCATGCTTGATTGGGCCCAAAATAAAATTGTTTAATGTCTTTTTATATCAAGCTAGAAGCTTTAGTTTGTGTCTTTGCTTTGTTTAATTGTAAATTGTGGATCAAAATTTTGTCTTACATACAAACATGGAAATGCATATCCAAGGGCAGAATTCGCCCATATGATTAATATGTAAGTTTTTAAATGTGAGTTTATTTAGAACTTGGTTTTCCTATAACACAGCTTTTAATACAAACTACAATATCATATTCTTATAAAATTCAGAAATAAAATATAGTTGTTTTGAAATATGCTCATTTTCTTCAAGTGTCAAGGGTAAGTCACTCTGTTCTGCATCTGAATTCTTCTAACAGTTCATGAAGGTTTTGGTGTCTAGGCTCAATGAATGAAAATGTTGGTATTGACCTTGTAACACCAAAATTAGGCAACATAATTTCTACCTGTTTGCACTCTCTGGCTTTCTGAAATCAGTTGTCTGACTTGAAATTTAGGTAGATGTAGTTTTTCCCTCATCTAATCAACTGCATATGGAAATAGATATTTTTAGGAAAGAAAAGACTATTAAAGCCTGTAGTAAGCACTGCTAGTTAGGAAAGCTGTGCAACAACTTTCATTTCTATATCATACCTGCATTTTCTAAGGTTTTACTGTTCAGAAGCTCTCTCTGCTCTTTTTCCATTGTTATTTCAAGTTATTGAAGAATTCATCACCAAAATTCAAATTAGCTCATCAAATAAAAGTTAATTTATTAATCTAAAAACACCAGGACTGATCATCCCTCTCTGACAGTATCTGAGAAAGACAATTATGCATGCATCTAAACCAAGAGAAAGCATGTCCATTTTAGATGTGGTAAGGAGGCACGGATTAGTGCCTACCCAGCTTTGCACATGGGTGCAGACATAGCCCAGCAGCCTCTCTAGGGGTCTTGGACAACACTGTTCCCAGTCTCGCCACAAACAGCCACCCTAGGGGTCCCTGGGGGTGCATGGCAGGGAGCAGCCCTGCAAGTCACATTAACTTAGACCTACTCTGCCTTATGGAAACACATTTCGGGAGCAGGTAGCAACAGCCAGGCTGTGTCTGGATGACAGGCCCATCTAATTCCAAACACATAGTCCACTAAGGTTACTCATTTCATTTCATTATGCAAAATATTACAGAAAGCCCGGATATGCTGCAATTCCTAGGCTCAGATGGGGAAAAAAATCAGGTGGATCATTCTAAAAGAAAATGTAAAATGTTACTGTTGCTAGCATATGTTTTGACTGAGAAAGCAGTCAGATCCAGGACAGCATCTGTGCTTCAGCCTAAAGGTAAGTAGGTGTCTTAAGCCAGAGAGGTTGATGGGGTTTAAGCACTCAAAAGTAAACTACATTGCTTACAAATTTTCCTCCAAAAAAAATCTGAGTGGTACAAAGGCGGTAGCAGGAGCACATGCCTGGGCCAGGTGGAACAACGAATATTCACTTCAAGGGTGCTGCAGACCTCTGTTTTGGAACAAAAAATGCAAAGTATCTGGGAAGTCACTGGATGTGACAGATGTTCAGTTGCCATAGAAAAACAAATCCTCTTTTCTAAGGTGATTAAATATGTCTGTGGGTGGCTGGTTTTACTGAAAATGCCTGCCTTAGAATCAATGAAGCTTATTTTTCTATATTCTGTATTTGATGTAACCAGATTATCAGCTTTGTTTACCTAAAACGGTCTTGCAGTTTTCCTGGCCAGAACATGGTTTCCTGAAAACAACCTGTAATTAAAGTCCTGTCAAAATACTGAGAAAAAAATAGTCAATATTGAACAGAAACGCAAACTTAGAAACTACTTGTAAAGATTCTGATATCATCTCTTTAAATATATTGTTATATGATGATACTTTTTCATGTCATTATAGCAGCCAGATCAGGACTCTGATGCTCACAGAAAGTATATAGGTGCTCAAAAATTCTTGAAAAAAACCACTTGGAGTGTTGAATCAAGCATACAAGACATAATTTACTGGAACTACCAACCTCATAATGTTGGAAATGTGATCGCTTCTTGTGCTGTGTTGTTCTACTCCTTAAACAAAAATTCTGAAATTAATGCCATAGATTCTTGCTTCAACAGAGATGCTTCCATAGAGTGTTAACTGTATCTACATGCAATACAAAAGTACTGCTGTATATAGAGAATATGGATTCATAAACAAAAGTTCATTTTATTTGACCTTTGTGAAGGACATCAAGATTTGTACACTTCCGATAAATAACTCTAACATTGTTCAGACTGTGTGCCTGCAATGTTGGGATCAGAGCAATCCTTACCCCAAACTTGTATCATAAAGTTGCCATAAAATCTACAGATTTGGGACATAAAGTATTGGCAAACTGAGTGGTAACAGAGTTTGCAATTTGTGAACAAATGTTCTTAGACTGTGCCACATGAAAATACATCCATATCTCTTGAGCCTGGAGAATAATTCATTCTTTAATAACTGAATGAACTAAATAAACTAACACCAGCTTATTTTCCATGGGAGAGACCAGAACACATGATGCACAAGGAGCGATGAGTAAGCAGAGGGTATACAGCACTTCCCACAGGAAGTCTCCCTAGAAACGTTGCTGACTGTTGCAAGATGCCCACACAGCTTTCGGCCACAGTGATACATGTCCCATCTATTAATAGCCTTTTCTCTGAGACCGTTATAGGATAAATTGCTATACATGTGTACATTTTGCTTGAATTTCTGTCAAACTGAATTCTTTCCTTATTGCTTACTGGTGAAACCTAAACATAATTTGCTGTTGTTAATGACCCTCATATTTTCATCTGCTCATGTTACTTCTATTGCTGTTCATTTGGAGAAATGAGCAACAGAAATGTCAGTAAGTAGCCTGAGATCCTTTAGCCAAGTCTTGAGGTTTCTAAGAAATCTATTTTCTTGAAGTCTCATCTCAGCAATACTCAGTAAAGCTCCTTACAAACCTCCCCACCTAAGGCTATCTAAAATGTCTTGCATCTTCTACTTCACAAAGAAAACTGCCTTACATTTAAACAGTTTTCAAAGGGTGTCTGTAACTCAGGAGCTCAAGTCACATTTTGAAAAAAGCTGTCTCTCTAAGTGCCTTTAGTCATGTCTGAAAGGAAGATTTAGATTTCTAACTCACTTAAGCTTTTTTTAAATATGTCTGTCATCCATCTGAAACTAATTTACCCTATGCTTTCTAGCTCTGTAGGCATTCATTCCAAGATGTCATCACTCTGTTGCTAGTTTTAAAATAGCTCCGTGTAAAAATTTTCTAAGCACTTTAAAATTTTCTTTCCAGTTTTGAAATAAGTGATTTGTCAGTGCTTCTTTTAAGTCTTTCCCTTTCCATGGCTAAAACTTCAACAAGAAGAATAGAAAGCATTCATCTTTTTACTTTTTTTTTAAGAACATATATTTACACTGTAAGAAATATTTTGTAGTGTGTGGATTAGATGCCTCTATTTTTATGCCTTAGAGTAAAATAGACGCTTCTGCAGTTCAAGAAGTGCCTTGCATTTTTTCATCAGGATCAGAGAGAGGTGTGAAGGGCCATGGAAGCCCATTCCGCATGTTTCCCAAGTTCAGCGCAAAATCTAGTGGTGCCAGCAGAAGAAATAACATCACTAGCCCTTCTCTTACGGGTGACAACCTTTGTGACAGAAAGATGTACAAAGCATACAATGGAATCATTAAGGTTGGAAAAGACCTCTAGGATCACCAGGTCCAACCACCAACCCAACACCACCATGCCTCCTAAGCCATGCCCTGAAGTGCCACGTCTACATATTTTTTAAACACCTCCAATGCAAAACAACTGTTCAAAGCGATCTCCCCATTTTACAGTTTACTGTGTAGACCTGAATAGCTTCAGGACCAGCTCATTATTCTGCAACATGAAGTAAGGCCATTGGTAGTCAAGCCTTACCCATTCCTCTAAAACAGACTGACTCTGAAACTGCACAACATAATTCCTAAAGACGTAACAAGTGCAGAAAAAAACAAAGCTGCCATCTAAAGTTCACCTGAAATGTTTCTCCAGCAGATAACAGTTCTCTTATGAATACTGTGACCATGAAGATCACTGCTATTCAAAACATTTTGAAACATAATGCAAAGCCCCGCAGGTAAATTGTATGCAATTATCCATGTATTGGAAAAGTTTTGTCCTGCTTCAGCTGTGTAATCTTACGGAGGTCTCACAGCACTTGCAACTCATTCTGAAAATTCCCAGTTAACAGTCCCAAGCTTAGCCTCAAGTGCAAAGCTTTCTTTTAATGGAACAAAGAAAAAAATCCTCTATGTATATCTCAGATATGCTATAAATCACTGTGATGCTGTTTTCACCCTTATCACCCAGTATACAGATGCACTTCTACTTTCCATCTCCATCTTATCTCAAAAAGCACCTGAGGACATTCTGAAGTGCTGTCTGACCACCAGAAGTTATTTTCATGGTTTTAGAGAGATGATTGAATGTAAAGTTTTTGGGATGAGAGAAGTAAAACACTTAAACACTCATCCAAATCTGAACAACAAACTCCTTTAGGCAAAATGTTTTTGAGAATATGATGCGAGCAATCCCATCTTTGTATTTTTAGAAAAATAATGATGGGCAAATGGGACAAAATAGTGATTTCCTATAATGTTTCACTCTGTGTTCCACTAATAACTTTTCAATTATCATGAAACTACTCTATAATTAGATTGCAAATATATAATAACTTTTACCATAAAAATTACAATATAATTGTAATTTAATTAGGCTTCACACTCCTCATTCCCACACATACATAAACTGCTTTAGAAAATATTTTATAGACTTAAGGGATAACACATTTTTTGCTCAGATCCCAAAGTAGGTAGCTTAGAAATAGATATGACAGACTGAGAGACAAGGACCAGAATGAGAATTTATTTAGCAAAAATATCTTATCCCCCTCTGACAAGCCTTTTCTCGTCACTTGAAAACCTATGTGCTATACAGGTTTGCCACTGCCAGAGTGACAGTGTAATTGAAAAATGAGTAAGAAAGACAAGCCATCTGAGAGCAGCACCAAGGGGAGTGGTGGTCTCCTCAGACCTCAGTGGTGTCTCACCCCGCCAGTGCCAGCAGGCCTTTCCCTCTGTGACAGATTGCATTTACAAACAGGGAAGGAATTCAGCAGGGACAGACTTGTTCGTGTACTTCAGGGAGTACCTTTTTTTATGTCAGCTTAGGCTGGAAGGGTTGAGGGCCAAGGACGTGCCTGGAAGATAAGGATCCTGCTGTCGCATCTGATCTATGGGGTTGCTGGGTGCTGACTGTGACAAACGGGTCAGCTCCCCTCCTCACCTGTTCCTGCGGGAGTGCAGGCAGTTCCCTTATGTCTCTTTTCAGTGACTGCTCCAACTCACTCTGTATTTTCCCATTTACTTCTTCTCTGAATCACTTTGCTTATTGGCACTTTAGTTTCCTTCAGCATCTTTGTGAAGCTTCCTTCTCCCATTTCTCTCCCATGTGCTTTTCCATACCTGCCTTGCTTTTCTGTGTCTCTTTTCTTGCTTCTTTTTCTTGCCACCCACCAGTTCCTCCTTGTTGCCCTTCCCATTTTCCTGTTTTCTGTTCCCTTACCTTTGATGGCATGCCACAATGCTGGATATAATACATTCTGCAATGGAGAGCATTTCATAGAGGAGCTACTTTCCATCCTTACCTGTTAAAGTAATTCCTGCCCCTACTGGCAGCGCAGTGACTATCCTTTCCAAATGCTGTCAGTCATATTTTACATCTTCTAAATTTTGTACACAACTGGTCAGAATTGTCTATGATCAAAGCATCACACTGCAGCTCACTAGCAAAGGGATAGTCTAGGAGTTGCACCCTTGGCCAGACAAGGCCAGCCAGCATCACCAGAGCTTGAGACCTGGTCTCCCAGCTGCCCCTACCCAAGAACCAGGGTCTCCTCCTTTGAAACATGGCTACACCCAAGTAGAGGATGCTGTATACCTCTCCCAAATTCAGGAGCGCTAAGTTCATTTTGACCCCTGCTCTTAGCAGCACAATGTGCAGAGGGCGACTACTGCAATTAGATATGCAGAAAAGTAAGGTCATAAAAGCATATGTTGTATATTTAAGCATCTTTCAAACCCTTTGGCAATGGAAATAATTGTCCTGGCAGAGGACATCAACTAATCCCTGCAGGCCACATCTGGAGGACTGCCAGGTTGCTGCACCAAGGAAAGGACTGCAGAGGTTGAAACTGCCTGAATAAGCCTGAAAAAAATTGAAGAGAACCTTTGCTGTTGCAGGGAAGGTACTTATTGTAATAATAGTTACAAATGGGAGCCTGAATGAGTTCTGAGAATACCTTCATGATAACCTACAGGAGAAAAAAAACTCATCCTGTGAAAAACTGGTAGAGAAACCTTGGAATGAAAATGTATGAGCTGGGCGTTTATAGAGGTACTCTGTTGGTTTGGTTTTGTTTTTCTTTTTTTCCTTTTCTCAGGAGGGGGGTTCCAGTCACTCGTATTCTGAATGAACAATCAATTCTTAAGACCCACCAATGAAAATTTTCCCAAGACATCTTAAAAATTAGATAATAAACAAAAAGTAGATTTCTTTAAATATGCATATTTTTCTCTTCACAGCAAAGCTAACATAATTCTGCTCGTTCTGGCAATAAGCATTTTTCCTTACTATCTCAAATATAAAAAAATAACTGATTGACCATGGACTATAGAGGTACTGAAGATTAATTATTCAGTGCAGGGGTCATTGGTTTTATCTATACACTAGAAAACTAGGGACAGTTTATAATTTATTTCAACATTTAAAAATGCACAATTTGACTGAATGTGCTGCAGCTCTAATTAATCTTTGATAAAGTCTTCAAAAAATCACAGGAGGATGTGTAGACTGTTTCAGTGCTGCAAAAGCTAATATGTTCACTCTGATCATGAGATCTTTAAAACTCACTGCAAGATTAATATCGTATTTTAACATAAGGTAGCTCTAGAGGAAGTATTCCACCTCCATTATGTGCCAAGTCTGGCAGCTGTGCCAGGCTTTTCGTTTTAAACCCAGCTGTGAGTTCCCTGAACTGTCTTAATATAAGTTCTGTTCAAAGAGTTATTAATCAGGCTAGCTAGACTGCTGGGACTTAATGTTTCCACTACCTACTTTTTTATCTAGCCTTATAAACTTTATATTGAGATATAAATTAAGACTTCAAGTGCTCCTATTTGCTTCTCCAACTCCTTGCCTGAGGCTCCCTTTAATTCTAAGCTGTCTGTTGAGCTATACAAATGATGCATGCAAGAATGCCATCAGCTTCAATATCATGTTTATTTCTTTCTGTTAATGAAAAGATTTCCCATTTTTAATGCACATTTCTGGTGGTTTAAGAAAATGCCATCTATGTATTTCTTTAAGGTTCACTATGATGGAAAGGCTTTTTATTAAAACAATATTTTTCTCTAGTTTCAAGATTGGCACTTGCATCCTCTAATTCTGACAGTTTACATTATTTCTTTGCATAATAGGATTGAAGCAGTGGAAGATTAACAGGAGGCAATCTAATTTAATGGTTGCAATTATAGTTGATGAAGGAATGTGTTAATCAGGAAAAATATAACTCTGATGACTTCCTATGTAGGGGAAAAAAAAACAGAAAAGAAGGAAAATATTGAGATGAGAAATCTGTTTTGGGTGAGCTTGCTCATTTGTATATCTACATTTGTTCTAGAATCATATTTTAATAGAGATATTCTGACATAAAATTACATCCTAAAGGACAAAGGCTGTGTCAGCCTGATGGCTCAGCCAATAGAAAATATTGAGGAGCTACTCCAACTTCTTCACTAACACCTGGATAGTTACTGATGGAAGAAAAACACTTACTAAATCATCTGTTTAGGCAGGCCTCACAGCTGCTACGG
This sequence comes from Phalacrocorax carbo, assembly GCF_963921805.1. NCBI lineage: Eukaryota > Metazoa > Chordata > Aves > Suliformes > Phalacrocoracidae > Phalacrocorax > Phalacrocorax carbo. The sequence continues at coordinate 12,557,600 of NC_087515.1, read as the reverse complement.
CAGAAGCAATTTGTGGGACTACTTCTCCCTCTCAGCTGCACTTTGACCCTCCAGGTGTAGGTATGTACATAACAACTTGAGAAAGCTGTACCATGATATTGCTGGCCATTATTTTCTAAATAGATATAAACTGCCATCTGCCTGATGCTCTAATATGTAACGTAGCGTGCAGCGGGGTATTGTGGCCTCACAGACTAGCCACTCAAAGACTGTCAGGGAACCGCCGACCCTCTTACCTCCTTGCGAGTTGTTGTGGGGATGCATTTCCATAAGAAAATGTATATGCATTATTTAATTATTATCAATACGACATGGCAGATAATTTAAAAAAATAAAGTAATTTAAACAAATAGAAGTCCACATGCACAGAACATACTTCCTCATTTTTGTCTCGCACTTCATGGGGTGATGGAGAAGGGACTGCCCTTACCCAAAGGATGAACCTTCCTTCCCCAGCCATTTGGTCCATGCATCCAAACACACAACATAGTGGTGCTGCTTCTGCATCCCCCACATGGGGCAGAAAAGGTCTCGGTTCCTGTGGCGCTCCTGCAGGCGCCTCAGTGGACCACTGCCTGGTGGACCAGCAGATGCTGGCCTCGTGTGAGATATCAACCTTCATCTAACAGGGCTGTGAATATGAGGTGATTCTCAACTATAAAGCAAAAAGCACTAATTTAGATCAGTTCCCTCCCCCCCAAAAAAAAAAACAACAAACCAAACTTCACTCTGTATACAGATATCATTATACAAAATAAATCTGGCCAAAAATTGCATTTCTATCTCAGGGAAAGTTTCAGTGAGTGTCACAGGAAAATGAGAAACATACACTGTACACAAAATTACCACTTTACATAAGTATTTGCTGTAGAACTGCACACTTTTGAGGATTGATTTTATGACTATAAAAACATATTCTCCATGTGTAATGTATAGTCTGCTGCACACCTTCAGTGATGTATAACTCTACAGAGCTCTTTGACTAACAGCCCTCAACCTTGCAAGCAGGAAGAACATCCCTTCCCAGTGTCACTCCCGGTTTCAGGAACAACATCATGTAAAGTTTGGATCTCCCCAGCTGCCACCTTGTGGGCAAAAAGGATAAGCTGGGTCACGCAGTAAGTGTGAATGCATTGCTGTGGCATTGTTTTGTCTCTCTGCCAGCCATGTGGATGGTGACCTGATAGGACTGCTAACGAGAAGCATGCCAGAAGAATGACGAAATGGGCCCGGAGCATTCTTCTTGCAAAGAAATTATTCCATGCTTACCTTTCTTTAGCATCTTAGCTTGGAAATAATACTGCCCCTCACCAGCAGAGGCCTGAAGACCAGAATTTACTTTTACCTTTGCTTTGTGCTGGGACTTTATGACTTTATCAGTTTTTGGCAAAACCCAAGATGCATATCATCATCATCATCATCATCATCATCATCATCATTATTATTGTTATCTTTTGAAGGATGTGGAGATAAGGGGCTTAATGCTATGAACACTGAAGTGCTGAGTACCCCATGAGGCAGAACTTTGGCTGTTTATTACTCGCACTACTACAGATATATTTCTGTCAGCTGGATAAGCCAAACAAGGGCTTGTGTTTCAGGTGACCAACCACCTATTACAAGCAGACAAGCCACAGTGAAATGGTCACAGAAGATTTTTATTCAGTGATTTAGTAATTATTTGGCAAATAGTTATAAATAGCAACTCTGTATGTTTTATGCTCGTTCACAAACAAACAAGGTAAATACAGTGGATAATATATTCATAACAGACAATTCCTGTAACTCCTGTGTTCTCTGTTTTTAAACCTGATCATCTTACTGTTTCATAGAAATTATATCTTTGTACATAAACAATTAAGGCTTCAAGACCTGTGATCTTGCATTAACAACAGTATCCAGCTTTTTTAAAAAAAATTTGCAGCACTTCAGCTCTCCCAGAAAAGAATAGCCCAGGCTCCATCTTCTGAACCCAAAAATTTCTAGAAGCAACAAGTTATCTCATTGCTTTCAGCATATGGCTAATTTCTGGACTTGGAAGAAAAGAAATATGACTTAATTTCTAAACTTAGGCATAGAAATAAATAAACAAAAAAGTAGAATCTGAGGCAAGATTTCCTTTGGCCTTTGGGTTTTGAAACAAGTATAATCATTAGCCTTTTCTCACAGATGCAACATGTACATATGATTTATTATCGCTGGTGGGCAATCCATCAAACTCCTATCTGTCCTCCTCCCTTGAAGTCCTCTAATTTTGAAATGTTCTCCCAGCACTGTCTCTTCTGTGCTTGGCTCATCCTTCTGCATTTGCTTAACATTTTTTCTGAGCTAAGATGTTAATTGTTAAAATTGACTCTTAGAGCAGTTAATGCCATGGCTCCTTAGAGTTTGAAATATTTGTTGTGCCTTCAGGATATCTCATTGAAAAGCACTTTGCAAATCCACTGTAATATAGTACCCATTTTCCTCTCTTCTCCTAGGAAAGCAGTAATTGTCCTTTCCAATTGGTCTGGAAATGAAACCTGAATACTAATTTATTAGAGGTACTGATCCATATTCATTCAAGTTACAGCATAAATAGCGAAAGAATTCATTCACAAATGAATTTTTATTTCAAGCTTGGTTAGGAAGCTGACATTTAAGAAAAGATGGGCTGTGCATACCTCATTTTTCATCCATGGAATATGCTTTGTTTAAAACTTTATTGTAGAAGACTAAGTCAACAGACTGTTGTTCTTCTGAGCAATTTTATGTTTGGGAATTCTTGATTTTTTAATCAGAAAAAGGAGAAAAAATATTCTCTTCTGAAAAAAAAATACAGTGAATTGGTTACAGAAATGAAAGTGCACCTTTACACCTCTCAGATCCATAGAGGAAAAAAAAAAAGGGATGTAACTTGGGAGTTGAAAGATAGTAGCACATCCTAATATGAATAATGACACCAAAAAAAGAAAGTAAAGAAATGGAAATGAAAGAAGTGAATAGAGCATATAAATGTAAGGAGCCATTTGGAACTTTCAAATGAGCTCACTGGAAACAGAAATGGAAAAACCATTGGACTGGAACATTGAATGACAGGGATGGAAGAGGAAAGTGCAGGGGAAACCTTCCCTCAGTGTGCACACAACTGAAGTAGTTTCAGAAACACTTAAGCGGGAGGATATTAGCTGGCTCAGCTCACGAATTATTTTGAGGTACTAAAGAGAACAGAAGAGGTGATTATAAAAAGGTTCAGCTTTGTGGATAATATTTAAACATTTTCCAGTACTGTAATACATGGCAGGAAAATCTACTGCTATTATGCTAAACACCGCATAATAAGAGGAAACTTTTCAACAGCTAATGTGGATGACAAGGGAAGGGGCTTAGGGTGGGTACAAAAACCTGTTCAAGAAGAGAAAGAACTGGCTATTCTACCAAGATGTGAGCTGTGCAATTAGAAGTGATTAAAAACCAGCACAGCTTTCCACACTTACAGTTTTCATGGATGGGGCAGAACAGGGAGGGAACTAGAATCAAAATAAAATAAAATAGGACCAGGTCCAAACCAGCTACTTGCAGCTTGTTTGAGGAATAGAACTGAAGCTGCTCTTTTTAACTCAGAAGCTCCTGACAGAGTTTCTTCTGTTTTCTAAGTCATCCCTGTTGGAGCCTGGCTACAGACCCATCCCTGTAAAAGCAACGGCAGAGCTGGACGTTTCCCACATGGCCTTCTCTTCCTGCGACCCCGCCTTCTTCTCTGCTCAGCCTGGCCGGCCGCAGCCGTTTCGCTCGTCCCCCTGAAACACCAGGCCTGACGGACCTAGCCCAGGGCCAGATGAGCACCAGCCAACAAGAACAAGTAACAAGCAACATTGATTGAACCAAATCCAGTTGCATTTCAAGATTTTTCTATGACTCTAAAGAGAGAGATGTAACAAATAGGCAGCAACAGAACTGAGCCTTTCTCTTTAGATAGTATTTCACTGCCAGAAATACGTAGAGTGAGATTAATGAAGACATATCTTAAATTAAAGATATTTTATGCCATGTTTACAGTTACTATTTTCATCTATTTAATCTCTAACTTGTTTAAAATTCTTATCCATTAACATATTATAAAATTTCTAGGCATTATGTAAAACAATACTGATTTCATAAAGGAGTGAGACAAGGAAGAGAGGGGTGAAAGTTTTTTGTATGACCATTTATTCTGACCACAAAAGTTGCGTTTTGAAGTGCAAATAAGGACACTGCAATTTTCCCTGATGGCTGTCTCTGTTACCTTTGCACAGGGCTTCTTGGTGTGATATGGACCTGTCCCATGTGACCTCTTTGTGTCAGCCCAGGGCTGCCATGCTAATAGCCTTTGACACTGCTGGTTTTTGGAAAAGCAATTGAAGGAACAGTCTGATTGACACATTGCCTGAGTATGGTAGTCAAAGAAATGTGGGTTTGGCCTGGCATGGCAAAGAAAGAAGCAGCTATCTGGCAAAGTCATTCTGTCTAGGAAATGAGAATAAATATTTGCTTTTAATTGTCATTAGGGATGTCCATGCCCTGTTTTTGAGAGATTGAAAAGATTTTTTTTTCCACTCTAAAACTGCAAAAACAAAAAACCCTACATTTTATTGTTTTGCACTTTTTGCTCTAAGAAAGTTAATGAAGGACTGAGTATTTGCTTTTTTTATCTGCAAGTGGGAGTGATGGATGGAATGAAATTAATTGATGTGAGAGAGGTGGGAAACTGCTGGAGGGGAACTGAATTACAGAGGCACTCAGAGTGACACATGTGAAAGAGGACATATTTCCACTGTGTATGCAGAAACACCTGAGATACAGAAGGCCTTGGGGTACTTACAGATGCACTTGCTCAGGCATAAAAAAGGCAAAGCTGTGCCTGTCCTAAGACACACAGACAGGACCCACATTGTGACTTGAGGTGATGCATCCTGCTGGGATCCTGCTCCCTTGTGCCAGTTCCTTTCCTTTTGGGCTAGAAGTGCCCCCAGAATAAGCTGACACTTCTGACTTCCTGACAGACTTCCTAGGTGGAACCCCTCTAGGAAGCACTGGGAATTGAGGAAAGATTAATGTTTCATTGCAGTTCTGGGTATCTGGGTATCTGCAGGAGACATCTCTAAAATTACCTTGCCTTATGAGCAGTATCTTTAAATGCTGTGTTAGTAGCATTCATATCACCAGAGATCAAGAGCAATTTCATTCCTATACCTCATTACTGATGATCAGATGCAGCAGAGTCTGCATCCCAGAAAAAAAGAAAATGCACTGATGGCATCTAAGCATCAAGCAGCAATATGCTGGCTCAGTCAGCAGCACTGACCTCTGTACCCTTCCCACAGCAGGTCAGACTCATTTTACTTCTTTCCACCTCCCCCTTCCCCTGCTGAGATCAGCGACATGGGGACAAGGGGACGTGCCCCGCCTCTCTGTAGCAGGAACAGCCATTTCCTATGGCAGAAGCTGGGGACTTGTGGGATCCCAGCTCTACGATGGGGGCAGCGTCCCAAAAGGCCAGGTCTTGAGGCCAAATAAGATCAGATCATCTCAGCAACAGGTGGAGGGACCTGAAAAGGTCACCCCATCCACACCACAAACACTGGTTTTGATGAAACTTGCTGGCCCTGTGATATTTATTTTTTTTTAACAAGGCATATTGTGAAAAGTTGTAATGCTATTAGTGACCTCAGGCTTTGTTTCCAGTTTTCTGTTTGTTTGGTTTGGGGACCCTCTTTTCCTTAGGAAAGTCCTTGCAACCTATTTATTTGTCCTTAAAAATAAAACACAGGGAGCTGTCCATCTGAGTGAGTACAATAATCCATTGGTAAGGAACATTGTCCATTAACTGGTCATCCCACAAATCTTCAGAAATTTTTCTTTTCCTGTTTCATCTCCTGGCTAACTTTTTCTGTACATTTTGTGTTTTACTTTGTAGAGTTTCAGTGTTATCTCAGATACTAATTAACTTATTAGCAAAGGTGGAGAGGTAAAGCTCTTTGATAAGCTCCGTTAAACAATTTTTAACATTCAAATACAATTTCCTGTATGTTAGATATATCTTCAATACAGCAACACCCAAATAGCCCAGCTAAGAATTTTGATTAATGGATCAGATAAATCGACATGCCTCTTGTGATAGAATAGAATAGAATAGAAATATTTCAGTTGGAAGGGACCTACAACGATCATCTAGTCCAAGCACCTGACCAATTCAGGGCTGACCAAGTTAAAGGATGTTATTGATGTCATTGTCCAAATGTCTTTTATACGTTGACAGGTTTGGGGCATCAACCACCACTCTAGGAAGCCCATTTCAGTGTTTGACCACCCTCTTGGTAAAGAAATGCTTCCTAATGTCCAGTCTAAATGTCCAGTTCCTAATGTCCAGTTCTGGTACCAAGAAGTATCCAAGGAAAAACATGCATTTTTAATTACATCTTTTTCCCCTTTTTACTTACCTTACACACACCAGCTCAGTCTACATGGTTTATCACATTAATTTACAAAACTTTAGCAATCTGTACTAATATGTATGTAAAGGAAAAGTTAAAAAAGAGCATCCTAAAACTTGTATTTTTCACAACTTTTGCTCTAATTAATTATAACTATTATTTTTCTGGGTTTTTTTAATCAAGGACACTGAGGCCAATTTAAGATTTTCTTTGGTTCCACTCTGAGCCCTACTCTAAATTAAAATGTCCTTCCTAAAAATGTTTCAGTCAGGGACTATCTTTTCCATATGAAATACTAGAAATTTTATTACATATAAGAACTATGGGATACTATAATATTATATTAATCAACACACTTAGGTATTTCTGTTAAGCACACAGACCAAAGTCTTGATAGGATTGTGTGAAAAAAATGAAGAAATAAGCAGAAAAAGCATAATAGAACATTTTCATATCCAAAAAAGGGGTTTGTTTTTATTTAATTTTGAACAAGCTCAGCTTGCTAATTGTTTAAATTATTGTAATTTTTCAGCCTTTACCAAAAGAGTAAAATGGGAAAATCAGAAGTGCTCTTTCTTCATATTAATGTTTTTACTGAAAGTGTGCTGTGTGCTTGTGCTGATGATGCATAAATATTGCCTCTAACTGATCAAACTACAGGAGATATTTAAAAGCACTCAGTACTGGCCGATCTAGTAAATACAATGGAAGAATTTTCCAGCAACTTCAATGCCCGCAGACCTGGGTCAATGCCAAGTGCTTTAGAAATTCTTACTTTCACAGTTTTCCCTTCTAAACATTAATGTTTATGACATTGGTATTTATATCTCACCATGAAAACCAGCACTTCAGCTGCATATTCAACACTATAGCTTACTTAAATATATTTTAATTCATAATTTATTTGAATGCTTTTTCAAGTTGCTGCACCTTTGGAGTTGATTTATTTTCCACATAAACCATTGAATACCATGACATCTGCAGACTTGAAAACATGCTTTAACCTCTTAAATCTGATTAAATGCTACCACCACTAGGGATGATTTCTGTCACATACTATCCAGAGCAATAGATTGTCTAAGTCAATCAACTCCTGAGGACTCTCCCTCACCCAAATTCTTTTTTGCAGTCATACTTGAGTTTTAATATTCTTGTTTATGCAACTTTCAAAGCAAAAATCCTCTTGTTGTTTCAAAGTTCATGTAAATGCTCAGAAGTTTTACTCTCATCTAAAAAGAAAACAGAAACACATTTTCCAAATATGGTGGAATGTGGAACACTGCCATTCTGCATAGCAGCACCCCGATGCCCTCAACTGACATTTGGTCCCTCCACTAGGCTGCATAACAGTTTTCCATTGACATTGTTGTTTTTAAGAAAACAAAGCATTTGACAGAATTATTTATATTTCCTTTAAAAACAGAAAACTAAAAATCAAAATATCTATATTTTGCTGTTGCAAAAATTACATTTTTCAGTAGAAAGAAGGTTCCAAAACTAAGAAATTTTTTCTTAATCTTTCATGGAAACAAGGTTTATTTACTGGCCAGCTTTCCATTAAAATCCTCCCAGAGGTGTACATGTCAGTCTGAAACAACAGATTGGGTGGTAGACAGCAAGCAGGGTCCAGAGACATGAGGTAGTCACCTGTAATGAGAAGTACATCTGTGCCCTCCCATGTCATATCCAGCATTAGTCTTGGTCTCAAAGGCCTCACCATTGGTGATCTTCTCATGTCTCAGAGCAAAATGAAGTAACAGCAGTTTCAAAAATGTACAGCAAAATAAGGCTGGTTCTTCAAGACAGGTCACGGAAGTTTCCAAACATTTTTCACACACCTGTTTTTCACATTCTTTGATTTGCTCTTTCCAGGATGACATACAAGCATTTCCAGATCAAACTGAACAGTTGAAGCAGACACTGGAATGTCCTTTCTCCTTTGGAGATTCCTACTTGGTAGGTGTTTTGCAGAAATGTTTTATTTTTGCACAATCAGGAACTAAGGAAAAAAACCTGAGGTTTTGTGAAGGAGAATTAAAACATCATGTAACAACTCTCATAATAAAGTATTGCCTTCAGTTACAGTGTTGTTTCACAAAATTACACTGAAGTGTTACCAACTCTGCTCAACCACTTGAAAAATATAATTATTATTTTCTCATAAACCAGTAATTTGTTTTTCACATTAATATCCAGGACCTGAACTAATCTTTTTTTTTTTTTAATTATCATGTGAACAATGATATTTGAGAAATTAGAAAACTTTAAATAACTTTACAAATATAAGTGGTGTTAAAAGAGAAACATTTCTTCCAGGCAGAGCCCAGATTTTCAAAACAGCCAACAAGCCAAGGTAATGTGGTTCCTGTCTCTCCATTTCAAAGCACCAGGGCTGTCACAGATCCCTGTGTCCATGCCCTGTATCGCCTGTCACAGGGAGCACTATCCACCATGCTGCAGTTAGTGTTGCTTTTAGCAACCCTAGGTTAAGAGATTTCCTGCCTACCTGATAATTTGAGGGGAGGCTGTGCTTTGAAACGGCGGTCTCCTCAGCAAGAAGTACCATTCATTAGAACCACCTGTTTGCCTGTCCTCCAGAAAAGGAAGAAGAGGTGAAAGTATCTGCATGTAAGTTACAGCCCAATCTAGACAATAGCATCTGCAAGGTAAATTTATAGTGATTAAAATGTACTGTCTGTCAGTCCCTTCCAGCTCCTGGTCTTCCTTACTACACTACAGGAGCAGGAGTAGGACTGAAATAGAGGAAATCTGTGATTCTGTGAAACGTTATACAGGATAAAAAGGATGGATGACAGTCCCTTGGCATCACTTATTTTATTCAGCTTGAGATGCTGCAAGATTATTGTTACAGAAAGACACTGGAAAATAAAAATCTGTGGCTGTGTTTTTTTAAATATTGAACAGGAGAAGGCTGAATTTGCTCATTTCTTCTGAAATTTTTTCTCTTCCCAGCTTGCAAGGCAAACGAAGTCTCTAAATGATCTGATTGCACTGGACATACCTCAGATGTAATTGCCCAAAGCTGCTGAATATAAGCTGTGTAGCAGAGAAAAAGAAGCCAAATTATTGTCACAGGGCACAGCAGGCCCTCTTCAGATAATAGAAAGGTACCTCTTCAGCTAATAGGATGATCCAGACACAGCTGCAGACAGACATCCACATGGATACAGCAACCCATTTTAAAACCATTCAAATCTTCACTGATTTGCTGTACCTCAAGGGAATTTGATTTTGGGTGAAAATAGACAATAAACTGAATTGTATTATGCTAATTGCTATATAATACCCTATGTCATCACTTTGAGAGTTGCTATATGTAATATCAATGGTATTACAGTAGGAATCATCTGGATTAATGACAAATGAACTTTGATGAAACCAAGCAACGTGCAGCGGTGATGGAACCAGAACTAACTTCAGCATGCAACAGTCCAACGCCACATACCACCTCTAATGCCCTGAAGGATTGTTATTATAGGCAGAACCCAAACTCACGGACTAAATTAACTCAATGGACATTTTAGAGGGATGGCCCATAAACCAAGGGAACTATATCTGTGTGTGTATGTTAAAAGACAGGAAAAGAGGTAGTGATTAATATGAATTTATTGGAAAGTATGGGACCTGGTCATGACATAGGTAGTATAGAATAAAGGGTGGATACTGTTGTGGTTTCAGCTGGGTTAGAGTTAATTTTCTTCCTAGTAGCTCAGCATATAAACCAAGGGGGAGGTGGCCAGGGGCCAGCAATCACTGCTAGGGGTGGGCTATGCCTCAGTCAGCAGGTGGTGAGTGGTTGTGTCTCTTGTTTTTCCTGGTTTTTTTCCTTCTCTCTCTTTTTTTTTTTGTTTCTTTTTCACTACAATTTTTTATTATTATTAATAATATTATTATATATTATTTCAATTATTAAACTGTTCTTATCTCAGCTTATGAATTTTCTCTACTTTTGCCCTTCCAGTTCTCTCCCCATCCCACCAGGGGTGGAGAGGGTGAGTGAGTGGTTGTGTGGTGCTTAGCTGCTGGCTGGGGTTAAACCATGACAATATAGCATCACATTTTAAAACTGTTTAAATCTGCCATTGATTTACTGTGGCCTTTCCAGACCTGGTAATCACATTCTTTTCCTGAATTTTTGTATGTCACCACATTTTCTCTATTAAGCCATGCTCATTGGCTGTTTCCACAGGACAGAAAGACATTCCACTTTCCCATCCCATTCTCTTTTTCCCCTTCTCTGGCACCATGACTCAAAAAGTAGCTTTTTGTTTTCCTTCTAAACCTTTCCATAAAGTATTGGAAGCTACTCATTGCTAAAACCAGCTCTGTATAAGGCACAGAGCACAGATCCTGCATTGTGCTTGACCAGCATATGGTGGCTGTTCATGCACACAAGTTAAATAGAGCACCGCATTTGGACCAAGAAGGAAAAGTTCTCCCTGTTCAGACAGGTAGGAAATATTAAAGAATTTTTGCCTCCCTCAATTAGGAAAGAACAACCTGACTCCTGGGGAGACTTATGTGATTAGAAAAAAAAAAAAATCCCAACTGCCTCAGAGATCTTGGTTTCTGGCAATGTCCTCATGCTCCTCTGTGCTCTGCCTCTAGTCCACTATGGGGGTAGTTTTAGCCCTTCCTTATAGCTTGTGCATTTATGGAAACAGTAGGCTAACTTTTGTGGTCTGTGCTGTTTCTGCAGGCAGTAACAGGGATGCTCTGTGCATCTTTTTGGTTTAAACTTATATCCATTGCTGCCTGGACTTGTGGAGGGGTAGACTTACTAATTCATCTAGTTCAGTATTCTTGTGTAAGTAAGTGAGAAATGCTTTGGTTTTAAAACCTAGTATTTTTAATCAAAATATAATTTTCTAAGTTTATAGCAGTAATGTATCTGAGGAGCAGGCTGATCTTACTAATCAAAGAAGCAGAGAAAAATGGAGAACAGGAATGTCTTGTTTCAGAACAGATGTTTCAGCACAATTCTAATTTACATAACAATTTTACTAAAGGTCTCATTTTCTTTTCAGTGCACAAGTAAAACAAATTTCAGGAAAGTTGTTGTGAATAAATATTTGTCCTTCCTCAGCCTGCTCCAGTTCTTGTCCTCCTGCCAATGCTTGCCAAGGTTTGGCAGTACAAGCTGAGGTTTGGCACAAAGACAGTGAGGAGATCCTCCTGTCTTCTAATTCTGCTAAACTCATGGGCTTATCCTGAGGCACCTCTTGGAGTCGCATAGTGCTGAGAAGGCCACACTCAGTAGTGCATGCTAGGCTGCTAACTTTGCCCCTAAAGCCAGCTGGGTCTTCACCGGATTAGACTGCTGGAGCCCTTACTGGAGTCTTTGAAATGCTCTACTAATATGAAGCAGGTTGCATTTTATTCTGGACATGTTTAGGAGGTAAAAAAACCAGAAGAAACAAACTGAAAACAGAATAATCACCTCCAAGTATTATGATGTGATATTGCCAGAATCCACGCTGCTCTAAAGGACACCAGCGTTAGATCCCTACTACTTTAAATCATTGAAGTCTGAAAAGACTGCTACTGTCCTGTGGTCTTAAGACACCATTTCAGGGGTGAAAAACATTTATCTAGTATCTCTTGAAAGTTAGGATCCAAAACTCAGCTGCCTGTCCCTTGCATCCTGCTGTCCCTGTCCCTGCTGTGCCTCATAGTTTGCCACCTTAAGGGACAATTACTGAATGCATCATTGCTAGCCTATAAAGTGGAAGGAATTAATGCAGGTTTATGAAAGAAAACTCACTCAAGACAATACTCCTCAGCTTTCTTTTCCATGTTGAGGAAGAACAATTTGCCAGAAATTCCAGAAAGTTTCTCCCTCGCTTCTCCCCAGTAAGTCACACTGGGATAAGTCCTTCCTTCCTTCCTCTCTCCCGCTCCCACTCCCACTCCACAGAGGACACACTTCACATACCCTCAGGGTCTTTTGTGTGTGTGTGTGTGTGTATGTTAAGTTTCATCCTATACAGACTGAAGGTACCTTCTTGCAATTCTTTGTGAGACACCTCTCCTGCTTATTTTCTTAGTTATTACGGATAACCCTTGCCTGTGTACCAGGGAAACTCAGTAAGTAGAACTTTGTTATTGTAACTATAAGGACACCTATGATACTGCATATGCCCCTTGTTATTACAGCATATATCTTCTGTGATGATGACAAAAAAGATAAATAATTGCCTGCAAAACTCTTATGTAATCCTCAAGTAAGAAGTACTACACTTAACACACTGCAGTAACTGAAAATGCTAGGAAGGGGGTTATGATCCAGGAAAGTACTTTTAAAAGCCTCTAATATGATACATCTATTTCCTTATCTCAGCTTGTGCTTGACTCCTATTAATGTTACATGCAAACTGCAAGAGGAGGTCATACCCTAAAAGATTATTTTTTATTATATGTCCTCCAAAGTTTCATGGGCTTCAAGACTTTTCTTATTAGAATTGTAAAAAGATGCCTAAATCCATTTCATATTCTTCTTTATACATTTTCTTCATAAATTGAAAGCTTGTAAATTCCTCCCTCCCCCTTCTTTGGGGTTACTGGTCTTTGAGAAAAATCTTGCTTTCACTGAAAGAGAACTGATGAAAGCAGAATTCTGCTTAGAATTACAGTTAGAAAGCTTCTGTGAATTGGTGAATTGCCATTTTTGTAAGAGGCAGAGAGGTTCTTGGACTTTTTTCAGTAGTGAAGGGGCATGGAGGGGACATGAATCAGGTGCAGTTAGAAAAGGGGTGTGATTACTTCTAAGTCTGGTTAGAAAAAGGAAAGAAAAAAATTGTTATTAAAAATATGTATACTATACAGAAGAATTAAACTGGATAGCTGGAAAAACTTTCTAAGAAGAACACTGAAATTACTATTCAAGGTCTCTGGGAAAGTTAGAACATGCAAAAGGGAAAATGAGTCTGCCTGGGTGGGAAAGCTCTTAATGTCCTTTCCAACATTATGATTTATGATATTTATTCCAAATAATAAACTTGATTTATCTTACAAGCTTTACTATGCCTCTTTCATTCTGTCTACGACATTTGTCACTTTTTGTCTTCTTCAAAAAAACATCTCAAACTTCTCAGCAATTCCAGTGAGATCTTACCTGTTTAAAAGTTTATAATACACAAAATCTCTTCCTTCCCTTGTTCAGCTGTGATAATATAATTAATAGGTTCATTTCTGTGTTAACCAAGCCCATTATCTCTTAGGACATGCCACATAATTTGTCTTGGTTGTGCCTATATTTCACACAAGTCAGTCTTCCCTTTGCTCATCCTGTTGAAAATTACTTGTATCAAAAATAAAATCCAAAGTAACTGTGAAACTGAGCTCACAGAATTTCTCCTTTGCTCCAGAGCAGTTTTTTGGCCCTTGGGCAAATCTCTAGACTACTCCTAAGCATCTGTGAAACGTGATAGAAGTAAACAAGCCTACCTATTGACAGTAGGCTTAAACTTTGGTGCAACTTCACTTAGACCTTTAGCTCTGACAGTACCACATGATTTAGCAGAACAGGTATAGTCATGAGCCACCAGCAGTCTGGGGAAATTGGATGAGGACAATCGAGATCTTGCAACATGGATCATGACCAGAAGAAAGTCTTATTTCATGCAAGAAATTCTGTTTTATATACGTCAGATGACAGCAGTGAGAAATGGTCTGAGGCATTATCTTTCAGCCTGAATAAAAAAAATAAACATAACACTTAAAAACACCTTTACAATGAACCTAATTAAGGAAACCAAAAAAAGACAACATTTGTGTAAGTGTTTATAGTTGATACATGTGAAGCCATAAAGCTGGATTCATGGGGTTAAGTGTATTTCATTTAACTATCACTGCTGATAGTCAGGCACCCAGTCCCAGCAAGTTTTCCCTGCTCCCTTTGGGTCATGGAGGGACAGTGGCAGCAGGGTGGCAGGGATGGCTCACCACTGGGAAGTGCTCTGACAACCACCCCAATGTGAGACAGATGGCTGGTCTCCTTGGCTGTCCTAGACAAGATGCCTGACCTTCACACAGCTAAAGGTAGCTGAGGCAAAGGTCTCCCATGGCAATAAGAAATTCTGACTTTACAGATAAACAACTGCCCAAAATAACACCATGAAACTGTCTGTGCATCACTACCCTTACTTACAGTGGTAAGTGTGTGTTTCTGACTGCATATGGAGATGCTATGAAAGTCAGAAGACTGAAGTTTTCGGTCCTGTTCCCAACATCATTATTCTTGGAAAACAAGATCCTAAATCCTTTCCTGAAACCCACTATGCACTGGGCTCATTGAACCATTCAAGAACACACAAAGCAGCAAGTTTTTTACATCTGCTGAGTGAAACATTAGTAATTTATATTTTCTGGGACAACAGAACAATTTATATCTCCACAAACTCAAGTTTGAAGTTGAACTGTTAAAGTTTTCAAAGAGATAACTAATCACAGTAATGGTTCTTGAAGAAAAAATACTGCTTTCTTTGAAACCATAGTCTTAAAATACACTGCCATCTCCTAGTCACAATTAAGAATTTTTAAGTATGCCAATTAGACCGTGCCTTGTTCTTGAGAGATTTTGATTGCACTTCTGAGCAAAATGACGTGGGAATCAAGTCAATTCTCAGAAGGGGCTCAAAAAGCTTTTAAAATAATTTTTCTGATGCATGAAAGCATAATCTAAATAGGACTGTGTTTTCACATGAGGTTTTGCTACTTAATGTATGATGTATTAAGCAATACTACTTGTAGCAATAGTCCAAAGAGTTTTAAGAGGCACTGAGAAGTTTGTTTAAGAGGTAGTAGCAAAAAAATATTTGTAAATTCTTTCTACAGAGCAAACATCACTGTAAAAGTTTCTTTTTTCACCTTTCAGATAAGAGGTTTTAACTGGTGGCAGTTTTGCTTTACATTGCTTATAAGCTTAAGTGTATGTGAACACACAGGCACTGTAAGGGTGGACCTTTTCAAGGGCTGTTACTGTCTGAGCTTTTGCTTAATGGAGAGAGAGAAGATCAAGAGAGGGAGAAGGATTAATGGCATCAGGAGGTCAGTCTGTCACGTTGCAAGAGAGCCTGGAGCTTCAGCAGGTGTGAAGACCATTCTCTCCATCAAGCACTCCTCCAAAAGGTGGCTTGGGAGGCAGGAGATTGCAGGACTACTCATCTCCTGGCTGTCAGACCTCAGGGTACTCACTGTCTTTTTTGCTCCTTGAAGCACCAACTGTTTCCTAGGACCATGCATTATGGGAGAAAATTGCAAGCAGCTTACATGCAAGGCATAAGGAACACCTCATGGAAAAGATGTTTATAATCTGTCTAGCTGAGTTATATTTAAAATAGTTGGGAGCACATGGATTTTTCTTCCTAGGTCCTGTGAATAAAATTCACTTTGGTGAATGAAATACCCGAAAGTGGGTGCAGAATTATAGTACAATATAAATGTCATGAGTCCCATAAAGGTAGAAGAAATTTTACAGTGACATTTTAATAGGAGGAGGACATAAAGTCCTCATGTGGCTATTCCATTGTCCTGAGACAAAAGGTCTTAGAGTAGTAAAACACACACAAACACGTGCCCCCTTTACAGACTTAGTCTAAAAAAAACACATTGGTTTTGACTAATTCTTACTAATAGTGAATAACATCCACTTGTCTTAGCAGTTTTATGGGCACCTTTAGCCCACAGGGCACCCTGCTCTCATCAGCTCCCCTCTTGCTCTCTCCTCATTCCCCTGCACCAACTCAGCCCTAAGGCCCTGATGCGCAGGTAAGTGACATCATGACTGAACTTTGGTCTCCATCTCAATTTTCATCAATTCTTAGCCAATCTCCTGGAAATAATAATTAATATCAAAATCAATGTGAACAGTAGAGTTAGCAAATGTTTGGCATGTCGTCCTCCCGATGTCAAGGTTTCTGACTTAACAGAATCACACCTTATCCTCTGTAGGAGCATCAGGGGATTTCCCCCAGTAAAAGCCTAACTGGCAAGTACGCTGTAATGGAGTCCTGAAGGATTATAGAAGTAATTTTATTATCTTGTGCAAATATTCGGTTGATACTTGCATAAATTTTTAAACTAAACTGCCATTGAGGATTACAAATTAATCTGAATGTATTACTATTGTCCTAAAAGGAAGAGGCAAAGAAGATAAGAAATACAAGCTGTCTTGTGCTGAGGATAAGTTTCTGAAATAAAACATCCAGTATCTCACCCTAGAGTGATAAAAAGGACAGCAAAACAGGCAGGAGAATGCTACAGCCCAAACATCTGCTCCTATTCAAATCTAGGTTATGTGGGGTATCAGCACAAAGAATCTATTAAAAAAAAAAAGAGAGAAGAAACCCTTAAGAAACTCACAGTATGGGGAAATGGAGCCACAAACTGCCTGTCGTGTCTTAAAAAATGTCTCCGTAGAAACCTTTTTCTTCCTTTCGTATATTCTCTAATATCTGTTTTGCATGAACTGATTAGCACGTATAATTTTAATTAAATATTAGAACTAAATACAAGTGGGGCTTTAAACCAATCAGGTAATTTACTTAATGATTAGTTGATGTCATGGTAATACACGCACTACAAGTCTCTTAATACATATCTTCCCACCTGTGGCAAAAACACAGTCGCATTTTATTTAATTTGTACATTTCTTTCCTGTTCCAGTGAAGATCTACTCTGCTTCCACCCTGAATATGTTGTTCCAGTTAAAAATACACAGTGTTTATACTAGCCTTTGTTACAGACTATGGGTAGATACTTCAGTTCTTTCATCAACTGTCAGAAGATCTTTACAAGGAATATAAAATCTTTGGGTTTTCTCCTGAGACCACATTGTCTACATTTAATTAGAGATGTAATTTTACCTCATTATTCTGGAACTTGGGTTTTTGGAAACAGCTTTCCAGTTTTTATCCTCTTCCAGAGTATTTTCATGTGATTACAATTCACATATTTTCCACAACTCTGATCAACAACGTTTTCTTGGAGGTCAATAAAACTCCAAAATTTGTACAATGGAGCTAATAATTTTATGCAAACATGAGCAACACCCCACCATTTCACAACAGAAATGATAACATCAGTGCCTCTGTTAATCTCCTTTCCCAGTTCATTTGAGTAGCATTTCAGTTAATTTATAGACTTTTGCTTGGGTTGACATATTTGTCCCTGGAAAGATTTGTGTGGGTGAGTGGCCATGTGGGGCAATGATGTGGTGTGTGCAGAATTTATTCTAGCATTGAAGGAAAGATCAGTTAAAAAAAACCAAAAAACTGTGGCTTGTACTAAGCACTGGTAACAGTAGAAGACAGGACTAGTTTTTTACCTCCTGTGAGCTCCACTGCTGTGTGCCAGCTTCTGGGAATTTTATCGCCTTAGTCTTGAATTTCCTTCTAGTTACTTGATTTCAGTGTCCTGGTGGAATATAATGGTACCAGAAGCAATCTACTATGTAGGTTGTGCCAGTCTGAAAGGTAATTTGAAAGATCAGGCTTGAGGCTAGAGCCTGTATCCATCTGTATGGACAGCCAGCCCCAGCCATGGGCCTGGGCACCCCAGGCAGCTGCCCTGCCCAGCAAAGCCTCCACTGGACACAAGGTTTAATCCTACCAAGTGAATTGCACCAACTTTGTTTATTGCACTGACTTTTTGGAAATCACAAACAGTAGAATGAGAGCTATATTTTGTGGACAAAGCCAAGGCTATTTCAGGGCTGGGAGAGGCAGAGTACTTGCCTGGTTTGGATACCCTTGATGTTATACAGCCTCCTGGTTTGGGCAGAAGAGCACACCACCATCTGCTACCCTCCTTAAAAGTTACAGGATCTGCTCGCCAGATGTGTTGCCAGTGCATCTAGCAGTGAGGTGGATCCCACCCCAGGTCCCTGAATCAGGAGCAGGTGCTGCCACCAGCTGTAACAGAGTCTCAGTGACATGGCAGGGAGAGCAAAGCTCTTCCTGATGGAGAAATATATCTTCTCTGATCTGTGCTGCAAGACAGAACACAGGGAGAAATTATGTTATTTGATGTCCTATAAGTTTCTACAACTGTAAGCAGATTAGAAGCTGTGAATATGTTAATTTTCTGCTAAAAAGAAGTAAAAGGCCATTTTTAGCCTTTTATTAGCAGGCATTTCAAAAGTACTCAGCCTTACCTGCGTGTGCAGTCACACTACAATCCTCCGGGAAGTTTTCAGGTGTAAAGGATATGTATATGTCTTATTGTCTTTATACCTGGAAAAATTCTGAACTACAGCTTTGTCACAGAAGTCTTCTGACACTTTGAAAGAAAAAAGGAAATCTGAATGACATGGAACATGAAAATGTAGTCTCTGGAACTTGATAATTTATCCATGGCATAGAATACTGTTCATTGCATTGCTTCATCGTTAATAATTGGATACATTTATGAACTCACTCCATCTTGTGAAAAAAGTATTTCCTATTTATAGGTATGCCTTGAATAATTCAGATGTATAAAATCACACCAAAGGGTTAGAATACAACTTTTTACATCACTTTTGGTCATATAAGTCGTGCAGTTCTGGTGGACTTTTCTGCACTTTGAAGTATTTGAACACAGTATTATTAAGATGCAGAAGTACCTGTATGTAAACAATTTCTATGCTAAGCTCTATTTATTGTTTAAGATAAAATAACATTTTCACGTCTTTTGTATTGGCAAAAATAGCTATGATACGAAATGACCTTTCAGCACTATGAAGCAGAAGTAATGGGGAAAAAACCACAATATTTTAATAGCTGCAGTTATCTATACTATCTTGAATTAGACATATGTTGTTATCCCATTTATGAATAAAGACTAGGTGAATGCTTACTTGATGTACATTGTTTCAGCCTTTCTTAATGAGCGCACTTATTTTCAGTGTAATTAATGATTTTTTCTTTTTAAGGTTTTAACAGTAGATAAGAAAATACAACTAAAATCCTCACTCTGCAAGAATTCTGTGGCATGTTTTAATTCAAGAGCTGTATAGCGCACATGTTCAGGCAACAGCAACACGTTAATAAATCCCATTAATTCCCTTCCCCCTGAGGTCTTTGCTGACTGTTTGACTGACAAAGTTCTGCTTTTATTAGTTATGACAGGTCAGGCTTTGGTTTTCATCTCTCTGGGGAAACATCATATTGTTATTTTAAAGTGAATTGCTCAGTTCCAGTAACAAAACTGCCTTAAGCTCTCAAGACAGTTAATAAAGGGCAACTTCTTTAGTCAAACAGTTTCACACTTTCTCTGACAGTAGGAATATATTGATTATGAAGAAAGCAGAAGAGAGCAGATCAGATGGACAAGGATCTTCCTGGGGCTTCAGTCCAAAAGGCCTGGAACAGGCAAGTGAATGTACTGCTTCCCTGGGCTCCAAAACCTTGCACCTCAGAAAGATGAGTGAATCAATTTGTCTTTCTCCTTCTCTTTTAACTTGTGTAATTTTTATTATTTTAATATCATTCATCTGCAAATGAACTACAGTGCAGTTTGGCATAGCTGGGAGGTCCCAAAGCTCCTGATGTTTCTGCCCTGGCTTCACTTCCCCCTCCTGCTGTACATGTGTACGTATTGGCTCAGCCAAAGAGCTGAGCCAGAATATAGAGTTAGAGAATAAAAAATCAGCCTTATCTAATCGTGGCTTTCTGAAAACACATCTCTCCAAATAAAGAAGTATATCCAAAAACTTGGCATTGCATCCTGAAATTCAAAAACTAAGCATTATGAAAAGTTGCTCTGGGACAGTTTGTTTGCTTGTTACATCCTAAGGAGAAAGAGACAGAAATGATTGCCTTAGAGGCATATAGGTATGTGTAATGGCATATTACCTCTAGATCTTGTGTCCTCCACTTAACTTTCTGTCTGCTATTGGAATATTTCTGCACAATGAACAAGGACAACATTGGACTTCCCACAATGACAACCACAACTTGTACAGTTAAATTGGAAAGCAATAAAATGCATGGGTAACTCAGATTGCTGTCTCTGTTATACATGACAAGGGGCAGGGGCCAACAGTGAATCAAAGTTGGAAACTTCTGTTCTTTTCTTCTTTAAGACCTGATGAGTTTCAGTCCTCAGGAGCACTAAATAATTGAAATAATTTGATATCCTAGGAAACCTCCAGTATTTTTCTTTTCTGCTTCACTACTGCTTTACTTCACTCTTGTAATACTTAACATAGTAGATTAATAGTGTTTTCCTATTAATACAATTAATAATTAAACAACTGATCCTGTAGAACACCTTACCACACTCTGATGTTAGCTTTCCTCAATTTATAGAAATTGACTGTGCACATGTCTTTTCATAGTTGAGCCATTTTTATGGCATTGAAGGTACATTTCTCACCATGGGACCACTTCGTGAAGTCCTTTAATGAACTTTATCGTTGGCTTTTTTAAGTCTGCACAGTTTACATAAACTTTTTCCCCACTAACCTCCATTATTTTCGCATGCTCAGAAAATTGTAATAGATTAGAGGTGGATGGTTTTCTTTTAAAGAAAAAATGCTGCTTTATATCTGAAGTACCACACACCTCTGAAAGTTTAAAATTTTTGGTTTTAAAGACCAATTTTATTGCTTAGATAAGTGTTAATTTTCTGCAGTTCTCGGAAGCAACAGCTATACTTTTTCAAAATATATATATATAATGATTTCTAACTTCTTGCTCTTCAGAAAATGAGATTATTTTAATATTATATAGAGGCATTCACCATAAAAAGTAGTGTTATAGTTTATTTATGGGGCAACAGAAATGAGAATAACAACAGGTCTAAGAATGGCCATTTGAAACACACCTTAGGAGCATGACATTGCTCTGTTTCACTGGTGAGTGGTGATAGATTCCCTTCACTGAGTCATTAATGGCTCATATATGTCTGAATTATTTCAGAAGTTCACTAAAATGTTAATTATGTTTTAAAAAAGCTCTAGCTGCCTCCTGAATTTTAAAGGTCTTTCAAAGCGATAGTTAAGTCACATCTTCTTGGGGAAATACAATCAAAGCCAGAAATAATAAAAGTGCTGCCCAGGCTCTGTGAATCCTCAAAATTACTCACTCGTGTTCAAAAATATTTCTAAACATGAAAATTCACTATTAGGAAGCTCTTGGCAAAATCACAAAAAATTTAGGCCAGAGAAAAACTGAACTGGTATCTGTCCTGTGCTGACATGCTCCCATCAGTCATCTTTGCCAGTTTTTCCTACTCTAGGACATGCTATCAGCAGTGTCACAAAGCTTACACAAAAGAGCCTGTATTTTTCTGGACTGTGCAAGAAAAAGACATTCCCTTGGAAGCATACACTGTCTGAAGGTATAAAGTAATCTCCAGCCAAGTGGACCAGGTGTAGGTAGCCAGGGTGAGTTTTCCTCCTACAGCCTGTCCAGTTCAGCTATTCATGACTAGCTCCTCTCGCTAGACATCAGGGCTATTAGAGTTCAGGACTGAACTTTCACTCTGTAAATAAGGGCTGCAAGAGGCAGGAGCTACCGCCTGCGTTGTTTTCCTCAAGCACTCCTGAAGCACAGGCACAGCACCTATTCCATCCTTCACCTCTCAGCTGAGGGAATATGTGAAGTGGCACCACATGACTGTGTACCAGTGGCATGCTCAGAAACTGATTCATCTGGTCTTCTGAGCTATTCCCCTCTGACTAGCCCCACATGATGGAAAAACTGTCATCCCTATGTTATTACAAGTACCTAATCTTATCTTACATTGATATTTTATGTCAGATTTCACGTGGGGTTTGCCCCATTTAAAAGGAGACACCCAAAGATATTCACAGGGGGCAAAGAATTAGCAATTGGGAATGGAAAGGTAAAATGCCACGTCAGGGCTTGTTGTAGAGCTCAGATTGTGGTATGTCTGAGAGCAGAAAAATCCCTTTCTTGCATGACCAAGGAAAATGTAATCAGCAGCAGCACTGGAAAAAATCTTGCCTAATTACATATTTACACAATAGAGAGAAATGGCATTGGAGTTGTTCCAGATTTTTGGTTACATAATACATGTTTAACAAAACTGTCTAATTATAACTGCACATATTTACTCAAGAGATAGAAAAGGTTTCAAAGGAGATTTTTCCAACCTCCAGGAAAGACTTTTGGCTTTTTTTTTCAAAACAATTTTATTCTTTTACTATTACTCAACAATCTGTAACCTTACAGTTTATAAATATATAAACTAAATATTATTTAATATTTAATTTTATATAATAATATTCTTAAGAATCTGGTTTCACCCAATAATATCTTGGAACTCAAGGTTAAGGGTGACATTCCTTCTAGAATAAACAAAAATAGGCCACAAAAAAGCCCCAAACACTGGGGCCTCAGAAGTTTCCTTTCTCACAGGGTAACTGCAGAATGCAGCTTTGCCTCCTGAAGCATCAAAATACCTGCATGTGTTAACATACAGGGATGTGATGGCTTCTTGGCCAACAGAGGCTGTTGTAATAGGGGTCTTCAAAGCAAAAACAAAAACCAAACATAAGCTGTTCACACTAGAACAGAGCTAAATAAGAAAGGTCCATTCTTATTAAAAAGAAAAGACAACAAAAGCTTGTGATTTTTAAGCTTTCCTCCTGAGCATGGGCAAAAAGGCAAAATCCTGAAATGTACTGACTTCCCAACAAATTTTATTTTGGAAACAGAAAAATAACCTTAGAGGACAGGTTGGTGGAATGTTTTGGGTTTTTTTCTTGAAGCTAAGTATAATCTTCCCCTCTGTCCATCCAGTGGGCTTCCTACCTCCCCTGGGTACCCCACTGCATAGTGCAAAAGGCCAGTGCAACCCAGATTTCTCCCTTTCTGCCCCTGTCACAGCTGCTGGCCTCCCACCCCTTCTTCCCGAACAGGCTGCAGTGCCTTGGGACTTTATCCCCCATTGCCACTTCTCCACCTGCTCCTTCTCCCTGGTGACACCTCCTGGGCTCAGCCAGCAGGATGCAGAAGCTGGTGCGTCCTACTCCGTGCTGGCATGCTGGGAAAACTGCACCCCAGCTTTGTGGACAGGAAGCCTCCAGCCCAGGAGAAAAGTGGGGTGCCAATGTCAGGTAAGACAGAGGTTGCCTCATCGTCTGAAGAGTCAGAAGGTACAGGGGGTCCAAGGAGAACCAGGCATCCTGCCCCTCGGCCAGCTTTACCTGCAAGATTCCCATTGCAAAATTCACAAGGACCAACAAATCTCCCCAGAACATCTCATTTCCATGGAACCAGTATTTTCTGATGTGAGAACTTCTCTATCAATGATTCTTCTTTTTTTCAACCATCTCTAACTCTGAGGTGAATTTAATGAGGGTTTGTAGCAGCATCATGTCCTCAGCACGTCACGGAGAGAAAGCTGCACCGCTGACTCATCAGATGCAACGCAAAGCATAGCAGGGCTTCAGCAGTTCAGAGAACAAGTGCTTCTACTGCTTGTACCTTCTGTCATGACAAACCCCCAGCCAACCAGCAACTTCATTTTCTTAGTACAGAAACCTTTGGTAGTCAACAGGACTTAACACAAGTGACAGGGCTAGAATTTAAATAAAAATTCTTCTCCCCTGTGCTGGTATTGGCTGGGGTAGAGTTAATTTTCTGCAGAGTAGCTAGCAGGGGGCTATGGTTTGGATTTGTGCTGGAAACCGCACTAAAATTACAGGGATGGTTTCATTACTGCTGAGCAGTGCTTACACAGAGTCAAGGCCTTTTCTGCTTCTCACCACATGAGCGAGTAGCCTGGGGATGCACAAGAAGTTGCGAGGGGATGCAGCTGGGGCAGCTGACCCCAAATGACCAAAGGAATATACCAGACCATATGAACATCATGCTGAACAATATAAAGCTAGGGGAAGAAGGAGGAAGGGGGGGATGTTTGCAGTGATGGCATTTGTCGTCCCAAGTAGCTGTTACACATGATGGAGCCCTGTTTTCCTGGAGATGGCTGAACACCTGCCTGCCCATGGGAACAGGTGAATGAATGCCTTGTTTTGCTTTGCTTGGGTGCATGGCTTTTGCTTTACCTATCAAACTGTCTTTATCTCAACCCATGAGTTTTCTCACTTTTACTCTTCTGATTCTCTCCCCCATCCCACCAGGTGGGAGTAAGTGAGCAGCTGTACGGTGCTTAGGTGACGGCTGGGGTTAAACCACTACACAAAGCAAATTGTTTTGCCAACTTTTTTTTCAGCAGACTTTCCGTAGCTTCATAGGCTATCACAATATTTGGAGCTCAAGAGTAAAAGGATTAAAAGTCTTTAAGTCTTAAATATAGTTTCTTCTTGGTGACTTAACATGGATTTGTACATGCTGCAAGACTTCAGATCCAGCCCTGCAAAAAGACTTCCATGCCTAAGTTTTACTGAAATTCACAGGACTTAGACAAATGCCTGACTAACTTGAGTGATAAACAAAGAGAACATAAGTCCTACTGAGTTGCAGTGAAGTTCAAGCTCCAAATAATTTAATCGAATATTCACGCCATCTCCAACAAGTTTACCTTCAATGGAGCAACTGCTATATCAAGGTATGGTACTTTATGCAGGGATGATAAAAACTGAGACCTTCTGCCACTCAGGGCTGATAGCTGCTGCCTCTTTCTGAAGTCAACAAGATACCTGATCAGCTAGGCATGAACAGATAATGTGCACTTTGGTACTTCAGAGATCTTTTACTATTTATTAACAGGCAGATCTCAAAAATAAATTGTCTTACTGGGAAATGATCAGCTTTAGCAAAGTGGTTTGAGTGCATGCATTCTGGTAGGCTGGTGAACCTTTTTTGCCTCCTCTATTTTTAAGGACTTCCTACTGCCTATTCCCTTTTTACTAGGAGTTCAAACATTGAGTAGGAACACATTGTTCTGGGTGCTGCTTTCCAAAATACTTACGGGAGAGCACACAACAAAAATATTTTACCACAGGTGAAAATAAATATCCCCAAATAGAAATTAGAAACATTTACTTAGCTTTTTGGAACATTTTGGTTTTGTGTTTGTTTCCTCTCTTTTTTTAGACATTTAGTAATAATTTGTTAAATGCAATCAAATTATTTTAGAAAACATAGTAAACATTAAGTATGTGTCAAAGCTACCTGGAAGTGCTATGCACTGCACACAGAAACAGGATTCATCCATGCATACTCAGCATTGGATGCTGTTCTTTTTCAAAGTTTTACATTAGCAACCCAAAAACTCAACCCAAACACACAACCCAGGTCAGGAACGTGCTTAGACAAAAGAGACAGACTGGCAATAGACTTTTAGAGCCAGGACATTGGGAAATGCTATGAAACACCATCATAATATTTGGCACTTAAATCCCAGTGAATACCTGGCCCCATTTTCAGATCTATCTCAACTGCTTTGGGGGATCTAACAGAGATGCCCAGATCAGGGCTGATGACAGAGGACTTGTGACTTGGTCACACGTCGAGCTCAGGCAAGTGCTGATTATGCTGTCAGACAATCTAAAGTACAGCAAGAATTTTCCTCATGTTTTATACGTAAAAAGTACAGTTGCCACACAGGGTTACTGGGACCAAATTAATGCAAGAGATAACACAGAAAAAGGAAATACCTGGGGAAGAACATGACTCAGGCTCTTAAAAGATGCAAATACTGCCAGTACTGCTTGGACCAAGCACTGTTGATCCTGACTGTTACCTTTGGTGCTGGAAAAAAACCATGCATATTATCCCATTCTGAAAATTATTTTGTTTTCATGTGTATACTGTACATGTGTGGGTAATGAACGTTTGCTTAGAAGGGCTTTGGCTCTGGCACAGAACAGGAGGAGGAAGAAGGTAGACCAGAGTTTTGGTGCTTTAATGAACCTTTCTTTCCTTTTCGTTTCCCAGCAGAGTCTTGCCTCGCTGAAGAATGGAAAGAACCAAACTACTTGTTTTTAAATGTTACAGGACAGATGGGTTTCTATGCTTGAAAGTGTTTGTACTGATGACGCAATAAGCTTCCCTCAAAACTCTGGGACTCAGTGCCTCAGGTGTTTTACCTTCACATGTGGAGAACTAATTCCTGCTCCAAAGAACTTGCTGTTGAAAAAAATAAGTTTAACAGACTGAATTTGGACAAAAAAGTATCCCTGTAACAGAAACAAAGAAGAATATAATTTTTAAAAAAGTTTGCATAGTTTCACATGTAGTTTGTTAAAGCAAAACCTATTATTTTTAGGGGAGGCTTCACCTCAAGTAGCTCTAGGTGACAGCTGAAGTATTTCAGAGTTGTAATTGATGCTGAGGAAGGGAGGCAGTCCCATCTATACCTAACACAGGTGCAGCAAGCTGTGTCTGGCAGCATCTGTGCACCTGTCTTTCTGTCTGTCTGGTATGGCAGGAATTTTAATCTTAAACTTACAGTGTCACCTCACCTTCAGTTTTCTTTCATGCTTATTGTGACCTGTTTCTGTTTGAGTAACGTATATTGCAAGACACATCCTGAGGGTTGGAAAGTTCCACACTTCTCCTGTAAAAGCATGACTCCACAGCTGTTAAAATATGTTTTCAACATTTTTTTTCTCATAGTTTGTACAAATTAAAATAGCTCCACCAATATCTGCTTGTTATATGACCAATTTCTTGTTTCCTTGGGTTTACCTGTCTGTTAACCCCTGGATAATTCAATTGCTATGTCCAGACATTTCTCTCTGATGGTCCAAACACTATGGCATATTTTGTGCAACAGAAACATGTTGCAGCAAGAGAAAACTGCTATAATCAACTACAGTTCAGCCCGCAGACCCTCACAGATGCTAATACTTTGTTGACGTCATACTATTGCAGTGTAAGAAAAAAAATTCCTTTGGATATGAAAGCCATAACTTGCAGGACCCTACTAAAATATGAGCAGTGGTATTCCATGACAGATCATCTGTATGTACGTAGCAAAAACACTGCATATCTGACAGGTATTCATGAATAACCCTTTCATCAGGTTTAACTGTATTTTACTGCCACTGAAAGCTGGGATGCACGAAGAAAGTGTTATCAGTCAGAGCTTTTTCTGCAATTTTTTGTGCATGTCAACACAGTGAAAGACATGCTTGAGCTGGCAAAGGCAGTGCAATTGAACACATAGCACAAGACATGCCCTTCACTTTGCTGACATACACTCAGCATATGTTGGAGCGCCAGTCAGTAGAAGCAATTTCTGTCCTTAGGTGTTCCCAGGGAAAGGATGCGTTTCTCCCCCAGCACCTGTGCTGCTCTCCAGGCTCCAGCTCCTGATTAACGTAATGCTGTGGTGGCAGCCCTGGTCTTTGACTGCGCTGGAACTATAGTGTGAGATGGAAAACATTTTCAATTCATATGAGCAATGAGCATTACAGATTAGACTCAGATCAATTACTAAATGAATATTATTACGAAATATTAAAATGAAGCTACTATACATAATGTATTTGTCACAGATTAAAAATTGGCATTCATGTAATATCCTTCTCTGCCTAATAATGTGTTTGGATATTTAACATGGTTAAAAGGAGCGCAAAAAGTAAAGATAAGTGGGAGGGAGGTACATCTATTTAAACAGAACTGGACTTGCTAAAGACTTCTGCTAAAGTGAGTTTTCTTCTGTCTTGGATATAGTTTATCTCTGGTCTACAGTGAGGACATGAAGGACATGTAATCTCAGTCCTGGCTACTGCTGTCATTATTACTGTCTTTGAGGACACTACTTGATCATACACATTCAAAGATGTTGTGGTTTAACCCCAGCCACCGTACAGCTGCTCACTTACTCCCACCTGGTGGGATGGGGGAGAGAATCAGAAGAGTAAAAGTGAGAAAACTCATGGGTTGAGATAAAGACAGTTTGATAGGTAAAGCAAAAGCCATGCACCCAAGCAAAGCAAAACAAGGCATTCATTCACCTGTTCCCATGGGCAGGCAGGTGTTCAGCCATCTCCAGGAAAACAGGGCTCCATCATGTGTAACAGCTACTTGGGACGACAAATGCCATCACTGCAAACATCCCCCCCTTCCTCCTTCTTCCCCTAGCTTTATATTGTTCAGCATGATGTTCATATGGTCTGGTATATTCCTTTGGTCATTTGGGGTCAGCTGCCCCAGCTGCATCCCCTCGCAACTTCTTGTGCATCCCCAGGCTACTCGCTCATGTGGTGAGAAGCAGAAAAGGCCTTGACTCTGTGTAAGCACTGCTCAGCAGTAATGAAAACATCCCTGTAATTTTAGTGCGGTTTCCAGCACAAATCCAAACCATAGCCCCCTGCTAGCTACTCTGCAGAAAATTAACTCTACCCCAGCCAATACCAGCACACTTTGAAATGTAACACGACATAAAATTCAGCTTGTTTCAGGCTCATGAAAACAGTCTTCACATAATCATTGAGATTTAATTCAGATTTCCTCTCCATCTCTCAAACTGCACTTGACGTTTGAGGTTATGTTCCCATTTTCACCTATAAAAGCAAATAGACTATTCACAAGGCTGACATTTGCAGCTTTTCCCATTAGACTTAGGATCTTAGTAAATGGTAAAGTGTCTCAAGGATGAAATCAGTACACCTCACTTTTGTGAGTTGTAAAAGCTGTTTTGCAGGTTGCCTGGGGATACCTCTCCCATGACCTCTGAACTCAAGGGAAGTCTATCCAATGTCTTTGGGCATAATTTTGAGTATTTGCAGAAAGCCAGTGTCAGATTTTCCTGAATGGTAAAGTAGCTATCACCAGATTCAAGGCCTTAGAAATAAATCCTTTGGAAAGGATCACAGTGAACTATAGATGAATATAGGCAGGGTAAGAGTGCTGAGGCAACAAATAAGGGATGTATCCTGGAATAATGGGCTGTGTGAGAAGATCCCTTTGGCAAGCTCACAGTCAGCACAGGTTGGAGAAGCCTTCAGAAACTCATCAGATGGCATTTCACAAAATCATGCGACAAAGCAACATATAGGAGGTGATTTACAGCTGGTCCCTCTGAGCTGTGCTATGCACTCAAGACCTGCCAATCTGAGCCTCTGTGCTTAGCTGAGGTCATTAATTAGTTGGTCTTAATTTCACCTCCACACATGAATGTTTTCATAATTTCCAACACTGAGAAAATATTTGTTTATATTTCTTCTGGCAAATATTTATTGCTGCCAATTCTATGTATAGGTGGAAAATACTGCATTACTTTGATTTCATAAGCTGCATTTTCCTTCCTGCTAGATAGCCCTCAAGGACTGTGCAAACAGAATAGAAAAAGCTGATACGTTTCTGCTCCCCAGTATGAGACTAGCAGACTACACAGTGAGCAGCTCCTTATAACTGTACTGCAGAAGCCAAATTTTCCCAGCTCCACAGTCATCCTAGATATATGCACTTCATTAAAAAAATCAGAAGTGAAAGCAAACGAAGGTGAAAAAGAAGGGGAAAGGCAGCCAGTTTTTTAATAGAATCAGAAGCAAAATTCTCTTTTCCTCAAGGATTTTCAATGAATTAAATGTAAGTGGAAGGATCAGTGGTAGAGCAGTGTTCCCATTTGTTTGTTTCTCACCTAGGGATTTAGATCCCTGCAAGTCCAAAAAGCAGTGCTATACAGTGCACCTTAAAATTAAAGTGTACTGAAAAGGCCTTTCATTTTGAGCCATTATTTACCCCAAAACAAAGTGAAACAAATAGGGTAATTAACATGTCCCATGTGTCAGTTATTCCATATACCTCCCATCGCATGAGGATTTCCTTCACATTACTCTTTTTCTGCCTCTTAATAGGTTGCAATTTAGCAAGGTGTTTCAGTGTGAAAATTGTCCTGTATGCTTAAATTCCATATTTCCCCGGTATTTTGGTGAATAATTCATTGCCTGAAGAAAACAGCTCTGCTTAAGCACATGTTGAAAATTAAGCCTGTGCTATAGTGTTTTACCGAATCAAGATCTGCATTTGACCCATGCCTCTGCTCTAAAGCCATTGGGAAGTAAGCACTCAAATCACTTGAGTTTTTTCAAATATGTTACATCAGAAGTCTGATTTACTGTCTCTCAAAGTATTTTGCTTGACATTTTTATCTTTTCTCAGTTTCTCTATTTTTTATTGTGTAATGGAACGGAAAGCTCACAGTTTATTCCACGTACTACCTCACTAGTGATATGAAAGCTACACTATTTCTTCCTGTGTTCTACATATGATTCAGAACATTTGTTTTGTATTTGGGGGTGGGGTATTGTCTCCAGGTGTTCCCTGCTGGTTTCAGGGTATGTATCTTCTAATTTTAGATGGTGTTTGTTTCCTCCTCAGTATTTTCCACAAATGTATGTCATATCCTTGCATTGTACTATTTTGACATCTTTAAGACCCTCTGCAGTTTAATGTTCTTCTGTCTATTTGCTGGTACTCTTATTTTGATGTAACTGACAAATTTGATCAATGTCAAATGTAACCACTCTTTTTAAATAATCACAAGATCTTAAATACTAAGGGTCATAATACAATTCTGTGCATTAGCCTCAGCTCTCTGTCTCTGTCAAAGAGTTACTCATCTATTATGCAATACTGGATGCTTTAATTCCATCACAAATCAATAATGTAGCACTATGGCACATCTATAAAGGAAGTTTATATACAAGGAAACACCCTTTAGTTTCTTCTTTATTAACTATATCTATCAGAGGAGATTATTTGTTGCACAATAAAAGCATATTTTTTGCTATTTCAGAATCACAGCTCTATTATAACTATTCATATGGGACCTATTTCAGACCTTACCAAGATCAGTACACTAGCTGATTAAACAGGATAGATATTAGTATAATATTGGTGTTTTTTTATATGTTCAGACCTTCATGAGCTAAACCTTGGATGTGTCTATACAGACCACTAAATGGAAATACCTAGGCAAACGTCTTCAAGACAACTCAGCAACCAAAAGCAGGTACATTAGCACAGTTCTTGAGTTCAGACAACTCAGCCAAGAAGCAGCAAATATAAGGGCACAGTCATATATTCATATCGTAAAATGGTTTGTGTTGGAAGGGACCTTCAGAGATTATTTAGTCTAACCACCCTGCCATGATCAGGGACGTGTTGCACTAGATCAGGTTGTTCAAAGTCCTAGCCTGACTTTTAACACTTCCAGGGATGAAGCACCCACAGCTTCTCTGGGCAACCTGTTCCAGTGCTTCACCGCCACCCCCACTGTAAAAAATTTTTTCTGTATATCCAATCTAAATCTACACTCTTTCAGTTTTAAATCATTGCCCTTTGTCCTGTCACTACAGGCCCTGGTAAAAAGTCTCTCTCCATACCCACTTTGTATATTGAAAGGTCGTAATAGAATCATAGAATCATTAAGGTTGGAAAAGACCTCTAGGATCATCAAGTCCAACCATCAGCCAGATGCTACCATGCCCTGAAGTGCCACATCTACACGTCTTTTAAATACCTCCAGGGATGGCGATTCTACCACCTCTCTGGGCAGCCTTGTTAAATCCTTGTTTTTGCTAAAACCAGAATGATCATGCAATGAAAGGAACAGAAGTAGATTTTGTTTAAAATGTGTACTTCCAAAGCACAAGCTCAGGCAAGGACATTTCCGTTCAGGTCAAGTAGTGATCCGCTAACAGCAAAGCTGTCTAAGTGGCAGCAGGAGTCAGGCCCTCTTCTCTTTAAGATCTGGATTATCATAAGCCTCATCATTACTGTCCTCTTCTTACCCCAGGAGTCCTTCTGCCTTCAAGTCTTCCACAAACATAAATCAGTTTTTTTCATTTAGGCTACATTAATTTCCCTTTAGCGTTCATAGGGCCCTGCCACCTCATTCCTTCCATCCCTGCCAAATTCTTTGCAAAATGCTTAGATAAATGATAAATGATGCAATGTTGCTCGTGCAAATTATTCACTATTTTTGTTAGCTTTAAAGAAAGTGCTGTCAGGTCATTATGTGCTGTTAAATGCTTTGCATTTATCTGTTCGAGCCATACAATCAAATTTAGGTCTGGTAAAATCAGTTAATTTCAATATAATCATACTTAAGGGAAGGCTGAACTATGATGTTCATTTTTATTCACTCAAGATTTCTTGTTTCCTTGATCAATATTCCTCCTTATTGAATATATTAATAAAATATTATATAATATTTTATTTTTCCAGTTCTCCATTGAGTGAACAAGGTACTTGTTAAGGGGACTTTTTTTTTTTTTGCTCTTTTTGTCAGTATATGAGTGGTTTCTTAGTCAGCATTTCTTAAGCAACAGAGGAGAAATTGTATTTACTATTCCAAAGCTCATGGTCTGGGGCACAGCACTGCCACAGAAAGAGTGCCAGAAAGAGAAGGAGTGGAACCAAGAGAAAGGAGTGAAAATATCTACCTCTTCTTGCTGTCAAGGATATCAGAGAGCCTGAGGCATTATCTTTAATGTCTCTCATACACATCACACCCCCTACGGATGGACTTAGGTCATTGGAGGTTAGAAGAACACTAATGAATTGAGTCTCTCAGGTCTGCCAGTCTTTTGTAATTGCCTTCTCTGCAGCCTTGCTTGTTATCATCATAGCAGCTCTACCTTGCAGAGTGTCTGCCAGACTTCACCTGAACTGATGACTTACAATGTAATTGCTTAGAAGAGAATAATTGTGAGAACTCAGCATTTTGACAGTGTAAGGTAAAAGTCAGACACAACAAGATCTGAACTGCAGAAAGATTTTTTACAGCATCTACCTTGTTTTCAGACTATAGAGATATAGGAAGTGGGGGGTGAAAGGGGTGGGGGCAGAATGCAATGTGCCCTCTGCTCAGCTTGTAGGTGAAAACAATTTCTCCAGTGGAGAGGGAAGGGGCAGAAGGCCACACCACCACTTTCACTGACAACAGGGAAAATGGGGACATAGGGCAATGTGGAAAATGTTGAACAATTTTTCTTATCTACTCTAAAATGCACACTGTGGCAAAGTCTGTCTCAAGTTCTCCCCAAAAGCTATCAAAATGAAGGGATAGAGTCCTCAAGTAATGCCACAGTTATCATCTCTCTCTGCACCGCTCACGAGTCTGGTGGGAGGTACCAATATGTGATTGGATCCCAGTTAACACCTTGATTTTGGGGTAAGAGGTGGTGAAACAGTGTTCACCACACAAACTCCAGAGCATTTCTTAGTCTGCTTCACACCATTGAGCCATGTCCCATGTGAAAGGTAATACACATTACAGGCTACTGCAGGTGCATGGTCTTGAAAAGGGGTTTTTGGCAAAGTGCCATCGTGTTGCCAATCCTCACCATTTTTCCTTATGCTTAGGCCAAACAACCAGGCTTTCACACATGCAGCTCCCGTCTAGCCCCATGTAAGATCTTTCTTGGACATAGTTCTGCCCAAATTTACTCCTCACACTAGAGCACCACTGGGATACTTGACAAGATCCCGTTTTTCTCTCCTGAAGAGGTGTGCAGAAATATCTGTAATATTTGGTATAATTAATGCGAAGCCCTCCATTTATTAGGTTAATTAAGGGATGGCTAGTAAGGGTTAACCCAGGCATATGGGGCTGAATAGGAAGACAGAGGGTACACGCAGTTGACCATTTTCCACAGATGAAAATAAAAACAAAATTGTAGTTCCTCCTCTTTCATTTTAATTTCGGTGATTATTTGGATTACGGAGTTGCAAAGCAAGGACTTGGAGTGACAGGCTGTTTGGGGTACATCTTACTAACACTCCTTTCTGCAAATCATTCAGGGCTATGAGATCTCAAGACATTAGTCCTACCATTTCTATCTATAAACATTCGTATTTTACCACTAAAAGTGTCCCAATTACAGGTTGGCAGCCTTCACGAGCAAAGAAAGCCAAAAGAGATTTTTTCTGGTTCTTTGGGGCTGTGATCTCTGCCTGCTTTTAGATGATAGATGATATGCTTCTTTTACATTCAGGGTACATTGGGTGAGAGAGGGACTTCATCTAGTTTTGAGTTTGAAAAGGCCTGCAAAATTATTTGTCCAGTTCTTCAAACACTTACATCAATACTAACTGTAGTTAGTATTCTCCACTTGCCTATCAATTTTTCAGGATTTTATTTTGGAGGGTATTAGATGGACAAGGGCAATTTTCTATATCTGTGGAAGATCACAGTAGACCATTGCTGAAGAAATTCTTTCAAATTTGGTGAAGCAGTTGTCTCCTAACTTGCCACAGCAGACAAGAAAACAATCTGCATTTCCTTTGAAATTTTGGGGTTAGTATGTGACTCACCAAGGTATCTTTCCATTAAAAAATGAGTCTTAGAAATGTGCAGTGAGAGAGCTATCAGTCTGCATGAGTATGTCAAATATCGATTAAGCAATAAGTCCTCTAGCCATGGTGGCAGGTCATGGTGTGTGAGAAGTGCCATAATCTACAGGCAGATTTTTCAGAGATGATAGAGTAGGTCTCTCCTATGTGCAATTTACCCACATGCCCACCCTCAAGGAAAGATTTGTAAATTATCTCGGAATCTGTCCTGGGACAAGATGAGAGTCTGCCATGTTGCAGGTGCCCAAGGCTACGTAATATGGCATCATCTCACACTTTTCTACTTAGATTTTTTCCATTTATACACCAACACTAAAGGAGAGATATGAGGAAGGAATCTCCTTAAGAAGCTGGAGAAAGGACTTGATTGATTCAAGACCTAGTTCAGCCTTTCAAATACAGGAATTAACTTCTAATAGGAAGATGATTGTAACAGAGAAAAAGCTGAATTGAATTTCTTGAGTTACCCTGAGAACAATTCCCAGGTGGGCTAGACTAACAAAGCTACAAATTAGTAAAATCATATCCCTTGTAATCTTTTCTCCTGCGTGCCAAGAAAATTAATATTGTCCTGTCATCCAGCTGTCTCTCAGATACATATGCTCTATTTTTATGCAATTACACAAAGCTTTGGATACAACTTGTTGTTATATATTTTTATTGGATAAGTAAATTGAAGGACTGTTCTCTGATGGACTGTAAAAATATGGGTAAGCATAAAAGAAACAACTGGAATAAATGTCAAATATATCTTGGGTGTTGGAAAGGCAAGTTTGAACTAAACAGAGTAAAATAAGGAATAGAATTGGGCCAAAGGACAAAAATATGTAATTATTGATCAGGCTACAGGTAAGTAGTCTTTCAAAGAAGGCACTTGAGCCCAGCATCAGAAAGCAGAAAATGAGGAGGTATGCACCCCAACTACATGATTATTTGTTGATCATATAACAAAAGTTATATTCTTTTAGGTAGTTGCTAGTATGCTCTGTGAATGGATTAATAAAGAAGAGTTTTGAAGAACACAAACTTTATGTGAGGAGCAGGAAATCTGACATTTTGGCTTCACTGAGGAATGATGATGCATGAGAGAAGATGTAGTCCGACTGGGAACAAGGGGACCTGAATAAGCAACTAGAACCACTAAGAAATATTTCCTGGCCAAAATATTTCAGGGTTTTGACTAATATAGATCACTAAAATGACAAAGTTGTCCACAGAAATGAAGAACTGTGTTCTGACCTCTAGAACGCCAATGAACTAACAGGAATTCTTTCTCCTAGGTATCTGAATTCATACCATACTAAAATATGCTTTTTCTTCATATGATGTGATATTCAGTATACATCCACTAGACTCATGCAGGATTGAGGGCATCCTTCCTTCACACTCTGTGTTTCAGAAACTGTTCCTTAAAAACTCCCATCGTAACCATAAATGAACTTCAACTGGTTATGCAGCACAACTTCTTTCATATTATGCTAGGCATGTTTTGTATTTCTAAAAAGAAATTATTCTTCAGGTGCTCCTTAGATGTGGAATGAAGATATGTCTTATGGAATAACAAGTTTCATGGCCTTAGGTAGGAGGATACTATATGGGCAAAATAAGTAGTGAATTAACATTGCCACTAAAACTTACCTATAACTAGATCATTTTGAAGCTACATAAAAAGTAAAAACATAAAAAGTAGACATCTCTTGCTGGAAGCTTTTAAGGATAGGGCTTGGAGTTTGTAAAATATATGCAGGAACTATTAAGTGATGATGACTCATTTAAAATACTTCTTAAGCATCTTTCCCCTTGCTGTCACGATAGTTAATTATCCCTGAGCATAATTTCAGAAAGATTCAGTGGTTAAT
The DNA here is from genome assembly GCF_963921805.1 of Phalacrocorax carbo. Classification (NCBI taxonomy): domain Eukaryota; kingdom Metazoa; phylum Chordata; class Aves; order Suliformes; family Phalacrocoracidae; genus Phalacrocorax; species Phalacrocorax carbo. The sequence goes on along the minus strand of NC_087515.1, from coordinate 12,521,039 downwards.
TATGAGTCATTTTCCAAACTATCTGCACCTTTGAGAACTTCATCAAGTCACTGCAAAGTTCAAAAATTCAATCAAAAACCTGGTGGGTTTCTTGGCTCTGATACACTCTTTATTTAAGTCAATAGGCAGTTTCTCAGACCTCTTGGGACAGTGAATCATGGCCTGCAGAACTTCAAGGTGCCCTTGAGACAATACAGGATGGAATGAAAATCAGTGAAGCAATCAAAATTTGTCAAATGACACACACAATTTAAGCTTAGCTGGTAAAAATCCGATTTAGGTTTAAGACTTCTTGTGCTTTACTGTATAACATCTCTACCTTTTTAACATGAATTAAAAGGCAAAAATCCAATATTCACAAGTTTTTGCATACTAATAAATTATAATTCAGGTGGAGATAATGTTGTAAATGTATATTCATGAAAGAAATAGAGCACCTCATAGACTTGTAGAATATTTGATAAACCAAAGATTTTTTGAATTTCAAGATAGTTAAAACCAAGTTTCTCAAGGGCTTAAATTCTTTATTTATTGTCATCCCCCATGTACAATCCAGGCTTCCCCACAAAACTACCACTGTGAGACACCATCTTACAGTCCAGAATCATGCAGTTTTCTCCAATATCACGGGATCAAAGTTAAAAAGCAAATGAGCTATTAACACAGTCTACAGCATTGCAGGGTTTTGGCTGTGGCCCACTCTAGAAACACTATTTGCTAGTGTAATATGATACACCTATTTCTCAACAAGAGCCATAAAATAAGGGTTACAGGCCCAATTGCAGAACATAGTCTATTGAAACTACCCAGTACACAGCAAGTATCCACCACCCCTACATCCCTCCCCCCATTTTCTGCTTTAGGAAAGAAAACTGGTCAATGTTTCATGCAATTTGGAGTGAAAAAGAACTATGTCCACCGTTCATCCAGATATTGGCTGAAATGGCTCAAATCTTTGTGATCACTTGATATATGACTCAGATCCTGTACTGTAAGGAGGCTGACAGTATGTGGAAATAAGCATCAAAACTGATGTCGATTTTGGAAGCTTAAATCTGAATTTCCTGACTTTGATTGCTTTGAAGATAACTATTAGCCTCTTGTAGTTATTACAAATATTTTTGTATCTATCTACATTTCCTGATTCCACCCTGAATGAAATCAGGAAATGCCAACTGTTAGGAGAAGTAGCATTTACTTATGGAGTAAATCACTCACCTTTGTGTACAGTACAGACAAGATGGGTATGTGCAGTTTTGCATGCTGATGCAAACCAGAAGCAAACTCTGAATTTTCTGAGATTCCCTCTTTATTGAAATTTCTTTTCACACATTTCAGCTGCAAACTTTCTTCTTACAAACTCAGAACAACCTCTTGAAGTGATAACCCAGTGGTGAAGTTCAAAAGTGTATTTAGTACCTTATGATATGGGCATGCTAGTGTGAGAGGGTAAAAAGAGCAGAAGGGTTCTGTATTGGACTACAGCCACAGGAAGGAAAAGTGAGTGTCAGTCTGAGAGTGGGTGCTTGTCAGAAACAGGAATTTTTTAATGTGTACATGTGACATGCAATATATACTTAAAGAAAATCCCAGATTTTAAATGAAGCTTCCTTCAGTTCAAAAGGACCCCACTGTTCTTAACAATCTGTCAGAACTAATATTATATATGTGACCTTAAATATTCATTGAGTTTGTAGAGATTTCATCTTCTTCGGCATTTATCAAGAATTATTCATAATATGGCAGTTTCTGTCATAATTCAGACATTTTAGCCCAAAAATGTAGAAAAAAATAAAACCCAAAAGAGAAAATGACAACTACACTGATGGAATGGGGATAAGTGATAGTTTTAAAGACACTCACTGTACATCTATAATTTTCCCTTTTAACACCTTATCTTTAAGCTATACTTCATTTAAGATGTCGACACAGCTTGACGTGAAGTGCATAATTTATTGAATACTGACGTTTTTGGTAAGATTTATTTTGTTGTTTTGCAAGTCAAGTACAATCTTGCAACTCTATGTCTTACTTGTAAAAGAATAAAAAAATCCCTTTGTGTTTACTGGAGCAGTGATCAAAACACGAACATTATATGCCACATCTAGTTTAAAGCCTAAATATGAATTCCCAATTTATCTAAAATCAAATCACTCACCCAGAAGGTACAGCATCAAAGAGTTTTGATTAGATCTGACAAGCTAGCACCAGGCACTTGATAGGACATTCAACAAAGCAATGCAAATGCGCTTTGCCTATTGCATCACTCTGCTTCCTCATCAGTAGTTCTTCCTTATTTTATGAAGTGACAGTTAAAGAAAAGGAAACTACAAAAATCTAGAAACTTGTACTTTGAAAGTTGCCTGTTTAATTAATATTTCTCATCTCTATTACATCAAGGTGGAGAAAGATACATCTCCTTATTTTCAGAATGAAGTCCCTGTAAGTGTCTTCAAAACCAAAGGCTAAAAATGATTTATGCAAAGTGATGAAGAAATAAGCGAAAAGGATGGGCCTTGTGACTATTACAATACAGCAAATTAAATGATGAAAGAGAACTAATAGGCAACATTGTAAACAATGAAAAATAGGTTCAGAAATTGTTTGTAATGTTTGGTGTACAATTCAAACCAAAGACCTAGGCACATAAATTTACTTTTCTAGGCTTGCTACTAGTGATGACAGTCTTTATGTTTACAGAGTGTAGTCCTTTCATCTGAGGATTTTTTTTAAATAAAAGTACATCAATAGGAAAATACATCTCACCAACCTCATTTTATGTAGCGGTAATATGAACAACAATCAAAACTTTTGTATGGAAAACAGCGTTACTGTCAGAGAACATCTTCTATACTTAGAAATATATCCGCATATTTCTCTGTATGCATCTCTCTCACTTCCAGATGCCCACAGGTACCTATCCACAAAGATACCTACACGCCACATCTGTCTCCATTGAAGGACCTGTGACTTACACTTCCCTCATCTAACAATATCAAATATCTGCTATTCATGCAGCTCTTGTAAGTTATTGGGTCCTTTGTGATTGTATGCTTTGTGATGGAATCATGAGAAGTTTCTCTTTAAGGAAATAAATGAGATATTAGATAATTAGTTTGGAAAAAAAATACTAGGTGCTAGATAATCAGTTGGAAATATATTCCTGAAAAGGTTCGTGATACATTAAAAAGTAAAAAACCGCTACAAAATCAAAGCTGCAGTATAGTCATTCAGCATTGATAATTCACAGAGGAATAGGCTTCTCCCTTTTTTTTTTTTGTTGCTCAAGGTACTCTTTCATCACCTTACAATTGCACAGTCATAACATCTTTTTCACAGTTAATAATTCTGATTGCCATTAGATGGTGGCTGAATGGTTTATGGCCTAGCAAACTCTCCCCCAACCAAAGAACCAATCAGGGAATCAATAACATTTCAATTCTTTATTCAATGCATAAAAAAGAAAAAATGGTAAAAAGAAGTTATCTTAAGTCGTTGTCTAACTGTGTAGCTGGAATATTTTATTCTGTTGTGGGATTAATTAAGAGAAGTTTCTCTACACTCTACAGAAGACTAGAGAACACAGAACATTAAACAGCAAAAAGCAGTAAGGCAGTCTTTTTAACACAGCATTTACAAGGGAAAGAGTCCAACAATATTATTATCACTAGGATTTTTAAAACAGAAGTTGGATGACAATTGACTAGTGGCACTGGCTATTTTAATCATCTGTATATAATTTCAGATGTCTTAAAAGTCCCTGAATTTCCAAATGACCCTAAGTACCTTTTCTCGGAAAACTTGTCATTGTTAAGGTACATTGAGTCAGCCAGACAAAACTCAGATAGTCAAATCACTGTGATTAGCTTTGACTTTTCAGCTTAAATACTAAATAATAAGTATTTTGTAATCATAGATACACCAAGGATTCCCAGTACTTTAGGTTCATCTAAAATTCCATTAGAAAAATAATTAACTGTGGTCTCTATAGACATGAAAAATTTATCAGGATGCCTCAATTATTAACTTTAGCTTTTATGCTAATGGATTAAAATAGAGTATGTGTTTGTAATATATTTGTCAAATAATACAGCACAAGCCATACACCATTCTGTCAAACAGTTCAAATCCAAAAAGGCAGGTGAGGAGAGAATGAGGAAACAACAAGATGAAAGAGGTCAAGTCAGTCAATGTTGGAGAATAAGTTCTTTATTTTGTCCTGTCTTCTTTTTAAGGACAGGTCATTTCCTAAAGACTGAATGGGCCACTAAGTATAATGCTGCATAATAAAATATAAATACAGTCAGCTTCATCTGAACACTTCACATATTGTATTTTAAATACCAATATCTCAATACTACTTAGCAAATACTATTAGGAGAAAACCCCAAACATTTGTTTTCTGTAGGGGAAAATGAACCTTTCACCAACACCGTGTTCTAACCCAATTCATTAATAAGATATAATTAATTAAATCTGTATCATTCCTCAGAATGGACAAAGCAATACTTAACAATGGTCTGCTGGGCTGTAGCTGTTAATCTCAGATCATAGGCTGTGAAGAAATGACCTGAAGAGGTACTTTCATTAGCAAGAATTTTTCTAAAAGTGATATTCATGATAGTTTTAATACAAGCCAAGCAGGAGATAAGACCAAAGAATCACTCTGTTTTGAGTATTGATTTGTAATTTTATGAGAGAAAGATATTTAAACTAAAAAGAAAATAAATCAAACGTAAATAAGAGGTTATCACTTCTTACAGGTCTTTGAGGACTTCATTTTTCTTTTGAAAAGCATGTTTCTTATGTAAGTCATCAATACGTACACTACAGAAGATAATAATCTTCAACATGTTATGATATGGTATGCAACTTTACACATTTCTACATACTTTGTCGACTTGCTTCTTTTCACTTAATATAAATACTTACAAGGTCCTAAATCTAAACGTTTGACCACCTGCTTTTGATGCTTTTATAGTTCTGTAGGTCCAATCTTAAAACTTTCTGGCCAGTTCTTTCACGAGGATCTGTGAAAATCAAGCTCAGGCTGCACATTCAACAGTGGGTATCCAAGGTCAGTGACTACTGTTTAAAACTTGTGCTTTCATGAATAGGCCTGTACTAAATACACTTTCAGAAGTGTTGCAAGGCAAGGTGCTACAATAAATAAAATAGACACTACAGCTGGCAGGGGTCTAAATCTTCTTAATCTAAATTAGCACAAAAGATAAACAAGCCTCAACCTCCCTGCAAAACTTGAGCTCTCCCTTCTCCAAAACACAGGGACCTCTGCCTCTGAACTATTACTGTTTATTGCTATCTAAAAAAACCTTTCCCTGCACCAAGAATATCTTTTCCTTAAACCTCCAGAGGCCCTCAATTACTTGCTCTGCCAATTTTCTTATCTCTTTAGCCACTAAAATAATTTCCCTTCTACAGGGCCATGTTCCACAGAACAGTTTTGAAGAAAGGAAGAAGATGCCTTTGAGCATCAGCAGAGGCAGGGAAAATTCTACATTTACTCAACTAAGAAAAACACAGAAGATACTGGTAACTTGAGTGAGCTACTCAAGGGATTCTGTGCATGACTTTTCTAGAGTACACCAAGTAAAGTTTTCAGCTTGAAGGGGAAGTACTGCTCTGCAGTCACATGCTGTCACAGAGCTGCTCTGGTGCAGAGTAGATGGGAAGCATATGGACAGGTTCTGCCAGCTTTACTTCTGTCACTTAGCACCAGGCTGTTTCATTCCTCAATGAAACCAAAGGGATTATATGCATAAGAAAGTTTTACTCAGTGGCAAAAAAAAAAAAAAAAAAAAAAAAAGAGCTGTGCTTTTCAAGAACTGAAAGTCTGAAAAGTGAAGTCTTAGCAAATAGTATAAGAATCTTTAAATTATCCCATCAAGCTCTTGTGTTTTGACAGGTGCTTTAATATGTGACATTTGATATTTCACATCTTTGTAATGCCATCAGTGTAATGTTGTACAAAGTATATGTGAATCATCTGATGGGCCTAATGTACTGAGCAGAGGGAGTAAATCCAGCCATATCTGGAGACATTGGTTTGTTTTAGCATAAGCCAATTCACATTGAACTTGAAACTAATGTTATTCCCCATTGTATTGCTGCATCACTTATGGGCGTTTATAATGCTTCCGCAAGTGAAGGAAGACATCATTGGAATAAAATCTGTGAGCATTTTAAAGGACAATTCTAAGATGATGAATAGGAATTTCCCTGTGGCAAAAAAAAGTAGTAGCAAAGTAAGTATCTTCATGGGCCTTAAGTGGCCGAACAAGGCAATGAAATGAAAGATTTATGCTTCTCACATCTGGTAATATTGTTCAAAAACTTGTGGGATTTTGCTACACTTAAACATCAGGCAATGTCACATATTTAAGCACACTCAACCTGTCAGATTCCAAGAGCATTAAAATATGGTCATCTTAAAGGCTCCTGGTTTGGATTTCAGTGAGAGCTCTAAGTCCTTAGCACTGCTGAAAACATAACCACTTTGATCCAGGCATCCAATTTTTTGCCCAACAGCCTAAATTTCAGTTTGAACTTTTTGCCCTGTGTTCATGGTCCCATTTGGGAGCTGATGTTTTCAACACATTTGATGTGTTGAAAATAGGCGAGTTCCAGCAGGGACACAAAAGAACAGATACAGTAATGGATGGCATCTCTGTAGAGGAAGGCAGGGATGGAATGTGATGCATGCTTTCCCAGTGCACAGAATAATAGGAGGAAATCAGACCTGCCAAAGAAAAGGGTCAGATGCAGAAAATGAACTTGACTGTTTTGGCTGCATTAGAATGGATAAATAGCTTTGAGCAGCCAGAAAATTATCAAAGGACAGCCTTAATGTCCAGAGGTTGTTCTAAGCCAATGCTGTCCTACAAGCAGCTGCAGGAAGCTGCCACCATTATGGTCCAGTGAGATAGGAACAGAGCACAGCGTGTTGTTGCCTGCAACATGTTACTTAGCCAGTACAGAGAGTCCTGACTGTACTCTTACGATATACTTTGAATAGCTTTCCACTACATTGTTAGGTCAGTTCTTTCAAATAGCTTAGCAGCAGCAGGAGATATTTTCTATCTTGGAGAAACAGCCACAGGAGATGAGAGAAGGTGATCTGTCAGTATCTGCTTCCTCAAAATGGTGACCAACAGTAGATGGATTTACACCCCATTTCTGTATATGAGTTTGTGCTTGTGTTTAGGCTTACATTCTCCAACCCAAGTGGTTTGAGTCCATTTCTTCCATAATGCTTGGAAGAACAGAAGACAAATATCAATACATTCTTCTGCAAAGCTGTTTTCCTACCTGTGATGTCAGCTGACCCACTCCAGATATAAGCTAGAGAGAACCAAAAGTTAAGCTAAGTGGATGAAATGAGTCAAGAGCCAAACAGAAGCTCATGCCCCAAGCTTACACATCAGGGTAGATCCTGCTTTTGTTTTTTGACAGGGTCTGTGGGGAGCGTTTAGATGGATGTGAAGAGCTGCAGCAGCAATTTCAGGAAGAGCTCATTGGAGCTGAATTTTGCTACTAAATCCATAATTGAAGTACAGAAGAAATATGCTCAGGCTGAAAAAGAATAGTTGGCAGGGTGTGTAAAGTGGTGAGCTCGGTATGCAATTGCACAGATCCAAAACACTCCATCTACTCTGTAAACAGGCAGCAAATGTGCGGTGTCATTGATCAACAGCCAAGATATAAATCACCACTCTGATGTATGTGCCTATCGATTAAATTTATGAGGTTCACTACTAAGGTGCAACTCACTCCAGGGAAGAAACTGATTGTTAGCCAAGTTTGCAATGTACTTATAAAGCCTCCTGGATTGGAAATATCATTATTAGAAAATGTGCATACACATAGTTAGAGCTGATTATGTAAGAATATAATATTTTACCACACTTACACCTTATTTTAGAGAAAACTTTAGACTCCTCATCTTCTACCTTACAGCTGAGAGCTGCATACTAGATAAGACTTTTTCTGTATTAAGATTACAGGCATTTTCTTGCTGAAACACATTTTATGCTCTCATTAAACATACACTTTTTCAACAACTTTTTTCATCCCACATTCATAAGGTCCTGCAAACATCCTTGCCAAGAAACAAAACTTTGAGATTACAAATCCTCATCATAGGTTTCTTCATATGGTTTTGGACAACTTTGATCACGTGAGATGTTTTAACAATGTGGCGACACTTGGGGGAGTGACACTGCAGACTGCCATGTGAAAAGTGGTATTTAGAATAAGTTTATAGCAATTCCAACGTCAGCTGCATCAGCAGCAATTCCTGTACGTAACTCGGAGCTGTGGTTGCCTTTCTTTTCCATGCATACAAGGTAAGTCCCAGAGAACTGTACAGTATTACCAAAAATGTCACTGCCTTGCACCAGTTTAAGCAGCCAAGTTAATGTGGTTTCTGCATGTGCATGATGATTATATCTTACATTTTCCATTTAAATTATTGAAGTCATGCTTACTAGGGGAAAAAAAATACTATGGATTATTCTGCTCCAGTATGTGAAAACCATGTGAAAACCATGATTGATGACATGGCTCCAAGGAATAAGCCTCAATGACATATGCAGCACAGCTATGAGGTTACTAATAACCACAACCTGTGAATTGAGAAAGAAGGCCTTAAAAATGACTGCTGACAAACACAGTGAAAGAGATTTATGGATTGCCTACTTCAAGAGTGCCCATCTTTTGTGGAGAGAATGGCTTGTCCCATTTATTATGTTACTGTGACATGAAAATGGTATTCTGCTTTTTTTGTTGTTGTTGTTGTTTGTTTGTTTATTTCGTTTTTGTCTCCACTGAGTGAATACCAGAGACTCTCTTCTAGGGAAAATTATAAACATGAGTCATGTAAGCCCTGAACTTTCAGATATTTTAGCCCTTCATTCCCTTAATGTTTCAAGAAAACAGGATGTCTTTGGCTACCAACAAAAGGGATATCAGCTTATCAACAGTAGATTTTAGCAAGCTTATTATATGGCTGTAAAGTCAAAGCCACTTTTAAACCCAATTATCTGCATTTATTCCTGCCTTTATTCCTGCCAAGTTTTTATACTAAATCATTGAAGGTTGATATCTCCAGTGTTAAATATACTCAAACACTACTCAGTTCACAGTGGCCAGGGTCTTCTCTCAAGTGTGTTGTTATAAAATGTAGTCAGGAATAGACTAGAAGACCCTCGACTGCATACAGACAAGGACAAAAAGGTTTTCACTGTATCACACAGTAAAAATAAATATATTAAGGATCAAAAAGGCACAGTAGGTCAAATACTTAAAAAGGAAGAAGCCCAGTTCACAGGCAAGCTTTATTCTCAGAACTACACAGGCCATGTAACCAAGAGACCTATACTGGCAGAGCATCTTACAGTCAACCCTAGCACTGACACTATGACCTCCTGTTTTAATCTGGTGGATAACCATACAGCTATAAAAGCTAAGTTAGAAATAGATATGCTTCTTACACAAGTTAGCACTTCTCTGGTAGTATCTTGCTATCCAGAGAAGAAGAAAGGAAGACAATTGCTGAATCTACATATTCAGCAATTCTACAGCTGACACTAAATGAAAGGGCCTTGTCCACCTCTGAAGACTTTTTGTGTCTAAGATCTTGGGTCGAGACAGAAGATGTATGGAAAGAATAGCAGTTAATGCAAAACTTCTGTGTTTCTAATTTATGTTGAGCCAGCAACCTTTAAAACTACAGAAATGTTATGGATCTCAAGAGCGGCTGAGGGACTCTTGTTAGTCTCACTTAATATGTGATTCTTTCAAGTCAGTCTAGCTCTCTATATCTTGGGGGATTTTACACTGCCACTCATCTATGTAGTGGTGTGTACTTGCACTGCTCTGTAGCATACCATGTGTTATGCTTCTGAAGTGTTTGCTTGCATTAGCAGAGTCCATATGCTGGGACAGAATATAAGGAGAAAACACCTTGACACACATATCTAATCTATAGAAGTCTATGTGGATTACATCTGCAAGTATTGGTATCTCTTTCATTTCTGATGTTTAAGCACCATCATTTTCTCTCTAAAGATCCTTTAGAGAGCATTTGGGAGTCAGATATACAGTCTGCTTAGTTGTTAGTCATCATCAAAGAGATATCAAAGCATTACAGAAAAGGTTCAAAGACTTACCTAAACTGGTCACAGAAAAAGAAATCTCAAGCTGTAAATAAATCATAACATAATGAAATAATTGAATTTCAACTTATCTCCAAATGAGAGAGCTTGTGTATGGGAAATGTGACAAGGGGGTAAAAAATAAACTGGCAAGCAGCTAGAAGATGGTGGTCTGCACTGTAGAAATATGAGGAAATTAGTATATCTGGTGTATCGTGTGAAAGATGGGTCCCACCCTGGGCTTTATTATCAGAGCCTTCTTGTTGATGTAGACTGATTTTGGTTTATACTGGAGAGTTTTCTCTCAGTGCCAAAGCCAATTAAGTGTGACTGTCTATACTTAAAGTGATGAATGGGCAACATTGATGTTATACATTACTCAGAAGCCCATGACTTCATTCATTGTGTGGGCCAGGATGGAGTTGTTCCAGCTCGAAGTATTTTCATAATAAAACCATATTGTCTTCATCAGCATCTACATAGCAGCCATGGTACTGTAGTTTTGTAAACATTCAGCACAAAAAAAAAATTTCAATGGTGTTGTAATTTATAAAGAAAAGATGATCTAACCAAATTTCCCCCTCAAACTGATCACCCAGAATAAAACAGAATTAAATGAGTAATTGATCAGCTTGAACAACAGGTTCGCTGTGTTCAGTTTTGCATGTTACTATATCAACACATGCCTGCTGGGGAATTCAAAAACTATTAGGTACTCGCCTTGCTGGACCAATGTCTCCCATATGTTTTGCAGTGCCATCAGAAAATATCACTGCTCCACCCACCAGTGGGAGATTGCCTGGTCCACAGCTCCGTGAGCAGGGAGCTGAGCGCATCTTAATCTCCCACAGATAAAAGTCAGATGGGCTGGTTGCTAACCCCCTTCAAGGACTATTGAAACTAACACTGCAGATTTTTCTAGGAGTTGACCAGGCTGTGATCACACCCTGTGCTCCCAGAGCAGTGCCCTCCAGTAGAACAGAGATAGCAAGCAGAGAGGGAGTGGAGAAGGAGGAAAAGGGAGGTAACAACTTCAGCAGGCACCCCACTTTGCATAGGGAACATCTGCCTATGGAGAGTGCCTACTCTAGAACTCCCACCGATTGCTGCACCTCTGTATTTCCATATTTCGCTTAAAAAGTTTATTGTTAAAACAATATAGGCAGGTTACTTGCTTTCAGATGACAACTGATTGGCATGCACTGGATTTTTCAAAGATAAAAAATGATGAGTCTGTAATAAGGTTAACATTTAGTTTACTGAGTATCTGAAGGAGCTGTTGTGATCTTCTAAACTGACTCAGAAATCATGTTCGTTTTGAAAATCATCCTAATGAACACATTACAGCCCTGTAATCCGTGTAATCGCAATTGTAACAGTAATTGCAATAGTAACAGCAGTAGCAATAGCAGTATCAGTAGTAATAGAAATAGGCATAGCTATAGCCATAGTAGTAGTTGTTAGTCTCACCCCACTGGGTGCACTCCTACTAATACATCTCAGTATGTGGCTGGCCACCTCTGCTGCAGAGCAGTTGTCCTTTGGCAGGCCATGGGGGCTCTGCCCACAGGCTTTTCTGGAGCACGCTGTGACACTGATACACATAATTCCAAACCAGCCTGCTCAGCTGAACATCAGAGCACCATGCGAGCTGCTCTGTTGCCAAGAAAGTTTGTAAGAATCAGGAGGAATTAACCAGAATGGATCTCCATGCTGTTGCAGTCACATGATTTATGGTACCTGCATAGCTTGCTTAAAGTTAATTGGACAATATAGCATGACATAATTGGCAGTGTGGTCATGTTCTTTCATGGCGAGAGCGAGGTGTGACTGTCATAGCTGTAGCTGTGGTAGTCTGAAGCCACTAAACAGAATACTAAAAGAGCTATCTTTGTGATAGAAATACAAAAATTCTGGAAGCCAAACTTAGCCATCTACCTGGTTTCTGGAATGCCTGTGCTTTCAGCCACAGCCATCTCAAACTGACTCAGAGCATTATCTACCATAAGGCAGGGGCACCCCCATGCTCAACACATAGTACCCAGCACAACATGCATCTTTGGCAGAGAAAGATGTAAATGTTGGCTTCTTCCTGATACTATAACTGAGAGTTACAAGCTTCTGATGGTAGTAACAGTCTTTTTGTCCTCATTAAAAATTTTATTTCTCTTGAATTATAAATGTATCTTTTTTTCTTTTCCAAAAAATATTGCAAAATCAGGTAAAGGATATAAAGTAAAAACTGTAATGTGTCAAGCTGAAATGCAAAATGAGAAGCCAGGCAGTCAAATTTTTTAAGACTCCTTTAAGAAAGTAAGTATTACAATATTGAAAATGGTTCCTTATAAAGTCAGCTTTATTAGGGGAAGGAAGTAGGACAGGGGACAGAAGAATATATGCTTCAGAGCTATGAAACAGTTGGATGGAACAGAAAGATTATCTTGCCAGTAAATATGCAGAGCAGATTCTCAAATACCTTTCTGATATGCATTGCATTTTATTTGAAAGAATATATGAGAGGCACTGCCTGTGTCATTATCTAGCAGACATACTCCCTGGTATGGTACAGTAATGTTAAGTCATTCAGTGTATGTTTGCTTGGAGACAGGGCAATTTTTAGTTTAGTACTGTAAAATCATTCAGGTCTTATGGAAGTCCTCTAAACTGTTCAGGTGTCTGAAGAACCATCAGCCTGGGCCAGAGAGGTCAGTTTAGGCTGATGTTCTGCTTCTCATCATGTCTACTGGTAGATATTTAGGTGAAGGTTGTAAGACACTTAGGTGAAGGTTGTAAGACATTCTTTCCTGGAAATACACTCTGACCTTATTTGCAGAGATTTAGAGCCATTCTGAGCTGGATGCTGCCTCCAGATCATCGTATTTAATTATTCCGGAGTTATATTACTAAACCTTGGTAAACCTTGTAATTGCAGGGTGGGTTTTAGTTTTTTTGTCTCTCTTGTGCTTCTCTGCCTTACCCAATACTTTACAAGCATTCTAAAGCATTTTTTTTACATAATTAACAAAAGAGTAAAAAATTGAATGAGTAAGATATGTTTAAATATACCCTCATTTGGTGGTAAACCTAGAGCAGTAAACTGCTGCATCAGTGAACCACCTCCCATCTTGGTGATTGTGGTGGGATCCCATCTCCTGCACTCTGCCTACAGTAGTCCCTGTCTGTTCCTTCAGACTTTGCCTTTGGCACCAGAATTTGATGCTAAATAATTAGTATAGCAGTTGTGAAGAATACTATTTTTCTAAAAGATTCAAAGGAGCTCTTCTTTTCTTTGGAACCCTGTCAAAATTGGTTTGGCCAACTTTAGATGTTCTCCACCCAGTTCTGTTTAAAGTTGAGTCAGATAATTTTCGCCTCAGCAAATAAAGTGAAATCATCAATCTTCCCATTAGGTCACACAGGACAGCAAGGTCTAAGATGATAAGCAGCCAGTCATCCAGTCTGCTGTTACGTGAGTACATCTGTTAATGGGGAGTTGGATAAAGCTGCACCAGGCTTCCCGCTCTTTCTGACTCTGCCTTGTACAATACACAAATAAGGGTGGAGTCTTGAAACATGGGGTGAAGTTATTAAATAGGCATCTCATATAGGCAGTTACAATTCACGCTATAAACAGAATTACAGAGAATTACGCAGGCAGCTAAATACAGTATCCATTACATTGCACACGGTGGGCAGAACTGACCTCTTTTTGGTCATACTTCAGGTTAACAAATTCTGAGGGAACACATAACTATAAGTAAGGGACAGCAAACTAGATGATATGGGGCATATAGTACTTGTCCAGGACTAGAAAGGAAGTCTCATGGAAATCAGAGCCAAATTACAGTGATAAAAAAGTCACTCAGGGTTTAATACACGAGCTATCCCAGTGATGCCTAGGATCCAAGTAGGCCTTTCAGCCATAATACCTAGACCACTTTCTGGGGAAGGATCAGCCACCTCAGGTGCCTGGGCAAATAGAGTGTCTTCAGTGAGCATACTCTGAGAGCTTACACATACCATGTCATGACATGACCTGTATAGATATCATATCTGTACATCCTGGAAAAAGGAGCAGAGGAGGTGCTGCTGAGGGTCTACATGGAAAGTGAAAGTAAAGGGAAGGCGAGGATGACCACTTCTGACTGGCTCAGCCAAGATCAGTACCAACCATCCTGTCTCAGTGAACAAAGAGAAAGCATAAATACCTTTACTTCTTTGCTCAGCTGCTCTCCCACCATAGAACATGTCCTTGGGAGCTGGCACAAAGCAGGGCTTTGATGCTACAGTTTCTGGGTGCTAACCCACAGACTAGACAGCATGCAGAAAGGATGGACAACTGTGCTGGGACTCCTGAATGGCCACTGTGGTTGTTACCTTGAGCCTGGGTTAGCCCAGCTACCACAGCCCTTCCCCTTGGCTGCCCACACAGCAACGGTATCTACCCTGAGTACCTTCCAACATTAGGTCATTAATTCACAAAATCTTGGCATCCAATCTCTTGCCAACCCTCTGCTTCCTTGTCTGCCTGACCCTCATTCTTGAAGAGGTGTGTTGAAATCGATTCAACCTCATGTCCCAGACTGGCCAGACAATCTGGGACAGGTTTGTTTTCCTGTGAGGACAGTCTCCAGTAATCACCATCCACTCTATATGCTCCTCCTTCTCCTCTTGCTCACTTGCACACACTGGGTGATGTACCTGGCAGCTTTCCCAACAGTTTCAAACTTGTGAATTATTGATCTGGCTTTGGCTGAGGCTTGTAAGCCACCTTTCAAACAACTTTTGTATTACCTCTGTGTCAGTGAGCACATTTTTTAGCAGCCTCAAGCTTGTTGTGGCAAGTTGTGTCCCCAAATACAGTAGAGTCTGTTCTCACAAATAATTCCCTTAAGAAATTCTCTACTTCCCTGTGTCCGTTTGCTCTCTGGCACAGACTTATTCCTTGAGCCACAGTTTACCGGAGAAAGCATCATAGGTCACCCCCAGCTCTGAGACTACAAATATGCTATACATGTAAATATATAAAACATACTGTATATAACTACATAAATGTCTCAGTGATCAAATTAAGAAAGACTGACAACGGAGGCTGAATCCTTACCAAGCACTTCTTGATGGACACTTTATACACCTATTGACCTCTTTCAACTGCACAGCAGCAACTCTTCCTGGGTTGCTATTCATGAAAGTACATGGTTCAAAGAGCAAACATTCATCATCGTCATCCCTATCGGTAGTCAAGGAGTATATTGGGCATCCTGATCACATCATTTTGACTGAGATGAGGGAGAGGGAAGACTAATATTTTACACCATTTTTCTAAAAATGATATTTCATTCTGAAGCTTGCTTAAATGTTTACCTTTGGTTTTACACTGGTTTAAACCTGGTCCAAAAGGAAAGGATTTTCTTCTGTTTTCTTATTGTTCTTTCACCCAGAGTTTAAAAGCAGTTTTGTTGTGAGGCACCCTTCCAGCCCAAGCAGTCTAGATAGCACACCAGAACACTAAGATGCCCCACTCATAAAGTAACATATTTTCTGTGTTGTCATGTAGCAGTGAACAGGACACCTACCGATATAAGAAACATAATCTTCTAATAACTCAAGGTCCAAAAGGTGTCCAGTCACCATGACCATTCAGGCACGTTGATCAGTTTTGTTTCATCAGAAATTATTTCATGCTGTTGTGATCTGTCCTCAGGAAATGGCCTCCACAGATGCAATATCCAGTAGGTAGCTAATACAGAATGGGTGAATGATCTTCCAGATTATCATTCATGTTATCATTGTTATACAGAAGACACATTTTTCTCCATTCACACTGCTGTAATTTGCAAAACATCCAGGGCTACATTTTGAATCCTTTGCTTTGGTGATAAAATGCAAACCATTTTTCTTTCCTGTGTATGCACACATGGCTATTTATTGCTGCTTCCTGTGCCCATTCACAACAAAATTCTTGCTGTTTCATCAGTAAGGAAGACTAAAACAATTTATAGATCATACCCTTCTCTATGAGAAATGTGAATTATGCAGTCAATAGAGCCTTCAGCTACTTGCATGAGTAGCTCTTTCCCAACCAGCCTCTGGGGTGGTTATCTACGCTTTCATTACCTCAAGATGACATTAATGCCATTCAGTGCTGACTGGCCTGCCTGATAAAGCTAAGCATAAAACCAGGTTGATGCATAATGTGACTGACAGTTTTCAGAAGAAAAGCGAAAGCCAGGAGCTCATATGACCTCCCTAGAAGGAGCTGCACTTGGTTGCCAGTTAAATATATGAATTTTAAAATTGTTCTGTTTGATACGCTGCATAGAATTTTACATGATCTCATTACAGGCTATACCACTTTCTCCACATGTTCCTGAATGTCTGCAATAGACATTTGTTAAATCACAGGAGCTGGTGTCCATCTGCAGAGTAAAAATTGTACATTGTCAATGAGTAGCAAGCAACACTCACAAGGAAAGGACCCCCATAAAGGAGTGGAAGAAGAAGGGCAGGACAGAGAACGAGGTGCTTGTTTCAAATGTAGGATGCAGGTTAGCTGCTAACAGCTGTTGTCCCTCAAAACCCCATGCCTTGCAAGGTGCAGAATTCTGAAGCAAAAATACTTTTTCATGTTGCTTGAGTGTGGCAAACATGAATTTAAGCAGCAGATTTATTTGGATGGTAAGGAGAATTTGGAGAACTGACCGTGAAACTAACACAGTCAACATAGCAGCTGGTAACTTATTTAAATTTACCCAATTCTCTCTACTTCAGTTTGATCCTACTTTTTTCACTATTGGTCTGACACAGATTTGTGTATTGACAGACTCAGTCACATTCTGGACATTGTCATGAAAATTTAGGCTTCAGGGACTAGTTACAACCTGGGCTTTTGACACCAATTTTGGGTGACATTTTTTTGGTGAACATACAAATAACTAAACGTGTTTTGAATTATGGCTGTGATTAAATCAGGATAAATTGTTCACTGGGACAAATCAAAGAGGCAAGATTTTCTGAATTGAGAAAGAAACTGAGCATTGGTAGAAATGTTTTGCTCCCAAATTGCCATAACTTTTTGACATTTTCAAATGTAAAATAGTGAGCTCTTTTGAAATAACATTTTTACTCTTTGTATGGACAAACAGCTTTTGAAAAGTTTAGAAAGATCAAATATGATCCAAACAAAAATGAAATATTTTCCATCCAATTCCATAGTAATTATTTGAATGTTTTTGGTTCTTTCATTTTCTTAAATTTCTAATAATCCTAAAAAACCTTGCCATCTCCTTTTACCCTCTTCTTCAGAATCAGCAAATTAATAATCAAATTCATTTCTTGTCCAGATCAACTTGGCACCACAAAGGCATTCAAGCTAATAAAACACTGGCCTAAACTTTTGGTGATAATAAAAGTGAAATGACTATGAAATACTGGCATTATCTTCAATTTGCCACAGGAGATGAAGTGCCATTCACTCAGAACTGCTGTTATAAGCTGTCTGCCAATTCAAGCTATTGTATTGTATGGTCTACACACCTCCCCCATACAATTTGTTCACTTAATTTGAAATCCTGTGATCCTTTGCAATTCCATTTCTCCTTTCAATTACTTGACTTGTTCATTTTCCTGAGTAGCCACCTGAAATTGCACATGGACTGCCCACATACTTTTAACTGGTTTTTTTTTTTTCCTTTTCTTTCTTTTTTCCTTTTATGTGATCTTTGCTCTTGTTTGAAAGCAAATAAAAATAATTTTCATCTAAACCTCTTCGTTTCCTTCTAGTGTTTCCTTCATCCTAACTTTTTCTTATCTGGTTGTCTATTTATTTACCACTTGTTTTGCCTCATATTAAAATTCCCTGAATTGTCTTTCTTTCAAATAATAATAATTAAAAATAAAGGCAGATTTACTAGTCTTATGCCCTGTTTCCCTTAATGGCAGGTAATTCTTTTACCTGCTTTGCACCATCTGTTGCTGTCTATTTCCAAGGAAAATTAAAGTAGCACTCTGGCTGCATCATCATGGACAGATCACTGAAGACATCTGCTCGGTGAGCAGTGGTGGTCAGAAAAGCAAATGAGACATGAGGCTGCAGTAGGGAGGGACTACAGAATGACATTGTCTTGATTTCTGGATGTGCTGGGAATTTTATGCTCACACTGGACTTTGCCAAGAGGAGCAGGGCTTTGGCACCTCTGCAAACCAGCCAGGTGGTGGAGCACCCTCCTGTAGACCATGGGGTCCAGCTGTGCCAGCCCCACCTGGGCAGAGAGGGGACCCAGACATCCTCAGGAGGTAAGAAATGCCCCACCTCAAGCGTCTGGTTTCTGTGTGTGCAGGATGCTCACACAGGCTGCTTCAGGTGCCTGTGTTTAGAACTGACACCTTTATAAGCAAAACAGCAGCAGAGAAATATCTTTAGCAGGATGAGGAAAAATGTTTTTGTTCCCATAGAGACTAAGTGGACTCTTCTTGCCCAGGAGAGAGGAACATGTTGCTGACCTACACCTTCCTTCTGGATAAATCTCACCTCTGAACTGAAGTCTCCCAGTGTCATAAGATCTGTCACTTTTCCCATAGTAGGGCTATATGTATTTCAGCTTCCTAGAAACAGTTCAGCAGCCACTCATAGCACAGTCATCTTCCAGGTTCAGATCCCACGTACTCCAGTTCTTCTGTCCTCCTGCCCAGAATGTGGAAGCTATTGCATAAAGTCAAATTTCAGTGCCTGCTGTCAGCGCATTTCAAGGCGCACTAACTTAAAATGAGACAAACCTCTCCTAATGTTTAATTCACCTGGCTGGCATGTGTCAAGGGAAGCATGTCATGTTTACATATGGCTTTTTGTAATAAATTATTACCTGTCATGTGATGTAGTCGTAAGTTACCTCCTAGTCTAAAAGGAGCCTGAAGTGAGGTAAAATAATTCTCAGTTTTCCAAAAGATCATGGTGACAATATTCCCACAAAGGGCAAAAATCTGACCTTAAAAAGATACTATTTTCATATTTCATCCTGCTTACTGGAAGTAGGTATTCCATTGTTTAAGGTAACAGCAGCAATAAACAAGATGTACTAATACCATGCAGCATTGGCCCTGAAAGCCTTGCCAATCATACCAAAGACAAACTGGTTTGCTTACCTTGGTTTTATTGGTCTTTTTTTCTTTGTAAGAAAGGCAATAATTTCAATATTGTAAATACTGGAATTTATTTAGACCCAGTTAGGTCAACTAATTTCTCAGGTTTCTTATTTAAATGGTTGGGAGCAGGAGAACACAAGGCTCAGACAAAGGATTATGGTGGTTCTGAAAGGGAGGTGTTGCTTTGGGTGTCCATCTGCACCAGGTCTCAAACAGAAACACACACCTTCCCAAACTCCTGTGTGGACTGTTAAAACATTTTCTGTAAGAATGTCAGAGTAAATCGGCACTAACTGCCAGGTTCCTTCCCAGAGCAGATAGTCAGGTAGGGCCAATGAAAGGGTAGGCGGAGGGTTATGAAATTCAGACAGGAGTGAGAGTGCCGTGTTTTGTTATTTGTATTAGCAGTTAATTACTGCCCACTTGTGGCAAAATGGCAGGGGTTTGGTTGGGTTGCTAGGAAAAAACCTGCAGACAACCAGCAAATACCCAGCCACGACTGCACCAGGTCTCAAAGACTTGATGTTGCCATGATGGCTTCCATCCTCTTCCCTTGTCAGGGAAGATGTCATCATCAAAGCACAGAGAAAGGTGGTTAGTTGGAAGATGCCATGCTGTATAAAACATGCTTCTGCTGCAAAGATTGAAACAGTTATTGTGCAGCACTAGCTGCACAATGTAAATATAACCCTGTAAAATAGAGTGGTTTACAGCAAAGAATCCCCACAAAAAGATACTGTGGAAATCCTGATACACAGCTACATTTTTATCTCTTACTTACAATGTAAAATTGCATACAGATCCCAAATGAAATAAATTAATTGCATGCTAATGAATAAGCTGCTAACAAATATTGTTTCAGAAATGGTGGGTTCATATTTCTTCCAGTCAGCACATACAGGTGAATGTGTATGAATGATCAATTCCCTTATATATGACTAAATCTAAAGCAATTTTATCAGCTTAATATTACACAAGACCTTTGGGATAGTAGTACTAGCTGCTCCCTGCAAAACAGAATCTGGAAGCTCTAAAAGCCAGGCTTGTGAAATATCAAAAAATTTTATAGCATGAAATGTTTAACAGTTTTATGAAATGAGCAGCAATTGCAGACAGATTTGTTGTTTTAAAGCCTGCTTCATGAGATCCTGCTATTTGCAGCAGAGTATATCAAGGACCTTTCAGTTCAGAGGCTTGCAGAAGGTAGGGACTGGAAAAATTCAAGGGCAAGGGCAAGATCAGTGAGGGGAGGGGTATGGCATTATATCAGTCCCTGAAATATTAAATCTGTTATGCGGAGCCCAGCTCAGCAAGGGCAGCTTTGCCAGAGTAGTTGCTGTGCCTTTCATTTTTAAATGGACATTTCACTGCACTTTACAAGCAGTGAGTTAGATCTTGTTATTTTCTTCCTTATTTTACAATAGGGAAAAAAAGGCACAAAAGATTAGGAAACCTATTTTCAAAAGTGTTGAGCACACCTGCTCCAACTAAAGTTAATGGGACTTCTGCAAATCAGACTGTAAATGGTAAATCTGAAGTCATAACTGCCTGCTGCATTGGCAACAGGAAGAGAAGCCAGAGCTTTTGTCCCCTAATTTTTGCTTTAACCAGCAGTTCTCACCCTTGTAATGACAGCTCTTTTTATTTTCCTGGAAAAATGGAAACATTTGGCTTGTGACACCATGTTAATAATTGATTCAGGTCCTCATTGATCACATCCCTAGCTGTCCTTTGGCAGGAGAAGGGAAACATTCTTCACAACAGTACTTCCATGAGATGGGCTTGTAGAGGACACATTTATTAGGGACAGTCCCTAAAATCGTTAGCCAGATAATATTACATTGTGCCCCCATTATATCTGCCTCATCTACTTTTTTGTCCTGTCTGTGAGCAATTAACAGCTACGCCAAGTGTATTTTCTCTAACTCAATTCACAGTAAAATAGTTCTTTAAAAATCTACAGAGGGAGCATGCAAGGTGTTCATGTACTACAGCGATAAATGTAGTACAAACTAATTAGAAGATTATTTTGCAGCTATGGGGCCAGCCCTAGCACCTACCACTGATATGGACTCCTCCCTCTGAGGTGTTTGACTGGAAAAAGTGAGGATTTGCAAAATCTTTTTGGTATGAACTACCCAAGCAGAACTTCTCTTGATTTTGATGTGTCTGAACAGCATGCAAGATCTAGCTGCAGGATTGTAAGGTAAAGGTCAGTCATAAAGGACTGATGTTTAGGGAACATATACATTAGCTAAAGAACTCCAAGTCAAAATAATGGTGAAAAATGGTGGAATAGAATATCAGATAGTCAATAATCTGTAGGAGTCACTGCAGTGGGAGCGTTCATATGAGCTAGCATTTTATAACAACACAAGCTTGAATATCTGAAAATAATGAGCCATAATAACTGATCCCAGCTGTAATGAAAACAGCACTTAGTATTTCTATTCCAGTCCTATTTGGCACTGGCCTCGATTTGGGAGTGATAAAAAGAAGCCTTAACATTAAATAGAAAGTGCTGAACAACTGATGATCTATAGGCAATGCAACATCCATGGCTTCTATATTTGAATTTGCTCTGATTGTGCTTTCGAAGCTCATTGCTGCAGATGCGATCACATTCAGTGAGTCCCGGAAACTGAAACTTGAGGACTTGAATCTGGACTTGAGGATGAAATGGATCCCAGTGGGAGAGGGGAAGAATCCAGTCCTTGCCAATGAGAAAAGCTATTGCCAGATTTCAGCTGGAAGAGAACCAGAATGACGATGCCAGACTGAGGAAGATGCAGAGCCACAACTAATCTTCAGTGGAATATTTCTCATCTATTAAAGGAAAGTTAAGGAGTCTAGTACAGACTCCACAGGACTGGACTGGTATGTGGATGAAAATGTCTGCAATAGTATTTAAGAAATAAAAAATCAACTGGTTTTTTTCTTTTCTGGAAGGATCTAACTTTCCAGGTAGAGAGAGAGACATTATATTAATTTGGGTGCAAATGTGCCTGGAGATAATAGCATAAGGTATTTTTTTCTATCAGCTACTAGCTGAAAAAAATGAGAAGTTGGCTTTGGCAAGTAATGAGGACATGGTAGAAAAACTGGCTATAGAAAATTAACTCAAGAGAGTGATCTGGAATAATTTGGTCTAAACAAAATGAAATAATAAAGGTCAATCTGTAATTGAGATTCTTTAGTTCAAAAGAGGAAACTCTGAGAAAAGAAGAGAAATGTAAAGTTAACTGGATGAGAAAGTTTGGGAGTTGAACAGGGAAGGCACCTGGAATTTTATTAGGATAAACACTTTTTAAAAAGCTATCCAAAACCTGAATCTTGAACAAGAAAAAAAGTAGACAATAGTTCCAGACTTGCACACATCAAAAGGATGTCAATAGGAACAGAAAGAATAAACCTGGATTAAAAAAAAAAATATATATATATAATCAGCAAAAAAGCTAAGTCTTGGAAAATGGGAAACAGGGACGTAAAGTGAGAATTTCTAGAAGGGCAAGTGTCCAGAAGACACATCAAAGGGTACTAAAAGAGAAAAGTACTGCACCCCTGAAGAAAAAGCAAGTACAGTCCCAAAAAGACTCTGCTTAGACATAGTATTTCTAGTAGATATGTGGAAGTGATTAAAGTATTTTACTAGATATTGATAAAACCTTAACCAGAATTTTGTACAAATCTTTTGTTCCTAGCACAAACCAGTTTCGTGTTGGGTAAGCAAAGATAAAGTTTGTGGGATGATCTTTTGAGAAGAGGCTAAGAAAGCTGGACATGTTTAGTAAACTAAAGGCTGAGTGAGGATCCAATATATTTCTATAGCTCCTGCAATAGCCAAGGCTTCTTTGTATTTTAACATCTTAGACTTTAAAATGGGTCTCTTCTTTATTTTTAACTCATTTTTCTCCAATTGAATTCAAGACATAAACATTACCTTGACTTGGCAATGTATGAAAAAAGATATAATAGAAAGCTTTACTGAGATACTAAAAGCATACATTTCTCCTTAAAAATAAAGCACAAATCTCTGCATTTAAAGACCAATATTTCAGAAGAAATTAATTTAAATCAGAATGAAAACAAAAAAATAAAAAAAAAACAAAGAAAACACTGACAAGGTTGTCTAGGATAATTTTCAGAGGAAATACTATCTGTTGAATAATACTGAAAATAAGTTAGAAGTAGAAAAGACCGCAGTAAATGATGGGCTCATTTTCTACTCAGTAAAAAACAGATAAAGCACAGTCTGAAAATGATAACTATGCCTAAATGATGTCCTTTCTATGTGTGCATCGAAACAATTCATTATTCATATAAAATGGAAGGAGACAAAGCCTGTCACTCACACTGTCTGTGTGAGAGCAAAATATCTGCTCACAAATAATAGGAGTCATTATGATTAACAATTTGCACAGAAACTTAGAGAAGCCCAGATTTAAAACACTTGTGAGCATGACTTCAAAGGCCAATATAATTGTTTTTGAGACACCAGAGTACACTGGAAGGTATGCAGGTGGGTGCACCTATTTCTATTGGGATTCCAAAAATATTAATTATTTCCATAAGCCATATTTTTACAGAGGAATTGTTATATGCTTCACCCTCCCCAATGTTTATCATAGCTTAGACAGATTTGTGGCTGAAGAAAAGGTTTTAATATATTTTAGTTTTCTTTAATGAGACAAGAATTCTTGGTGACAATTTTTTCCTCTTTCTATAAATATCTTTTTTCCAAACCCACTCAGCCAGGAAAAAGTTAGAATACCAGTTTTATTCTGTTCTCTTCTTCCTTTTAACTGCTATGTTGCTGATGGCTCTTGCAACCTCAGTCCCACTGATGACCCTCGTCTCTCAGAAGAGCTCCAGTTCCTTCTTCCTTGCCCGAGACGAGAGTGGCACTTTTGGAAATACAAAGCAGGATGGAATCATGTAGTAATTATTGTGGACCATAAAAACATAGTACAAAGACTGCTTCTGAGAACTGCTTGAGAGCTGAGTTGTCTTAAATTATTACTTTTATACATTAATGACAATAATGTATACATTGAAAGAATCTTCGAAGCTTTGGGTTGTTCTGAACAGCAAAAAAAATATAAAATTAAATGTTCACCTAAAAACACTATAATAAAATGTTTTGACTCATTTGGAAATGGTATTCTGTGAGGGATACATTTTTCTGTACAGTTTGGCAAAAAGAAAAGGTGCAAATTCTCAACAAGCTTGATTTTTCCTTTTTAGCAAAATCAATGTCTGCTGAAAAGTTCTTAAACCAGCCCTGATAGGTATTGCAAGGAGAATTAAAGATGCAGGCAGGGGTTTCAGATTGACAGAAGCAATTGGCTGGAGCAGGAAGAAATCTAAATGATACCTATTTGAAGAAAATGAGTGTGCTGATGAAATTATTGTTTCAACAAACGGGATGGGTTGCGATGATAATTTTATATTCTGAGGACACAATGCAGGAGAGTAAGAACATAAAGAAACAAAGCTTAACCAGGAGAAGTTAACATATAAATTCTCTGCAGATGTAGCACAGTTTCTATGGGATTCCAGTGGGAGTTAAACACAGTAAAGCAAAGGTTACAATCATAACTCAAAAAGCAGCTTCCACCGATTAAAGAGAAAAGGCTTAAGGCCAGTGTTCAATATCCTTGCCAAGGATATTTCAAAAGAGGCTGACTCCACTGAAGGTTTTGGTATATTTCTCTGTAACAAAATTAAGTGGTAGGCACTGTGCCAGAAAAATGAACCTGCACAAATGGAAGACACTCAGCAGTGGATGTGCTCCATGCGATGATGTCACCAAATCAAGCACGGGTACTAAAAATGGATGGCATCCTAACTCTGAAACCAGTTGTAGGGTAAGCCTTACACAAGTGCCCCAAACCATTGCACAACCAAAACATTTTCCCACATCACAGTTCACTTTTCAGCCCATACTTTGCTTCAGCAGCTTCTTTCCATCCCCGCCCCAGCTGCAGCCCTCGGCTCCCTGCTGTAGTACAGAAAATGCAAATTGCCATTAGTAGTAAGACGGAACAGACCCCAGGACTGAGGTTGGCTTGAGCTCAGTTTAGCTTGTTTAAGCTGTGATAGCAATCGTCTAGCAGCTAGGTAACTATTCCCTAAATTGATTTTAGCTTTCATTTAATTTTGTGCAATGGTGTGGTTAACATTTATTATATTAACACTTATGGCTGTGTTCTGTCGCATAAATCCTAGAATAAAATGTGCTGTGAAAGAGCACCAACACAGGCAGATTTCAGAGGTCCCCTACGGTGAACACAAATCACAGTGAGCAGCTACTGGTCACTACAGGAATGCAGCCCTGCAAATCAGGGACAACAAAGACAACAGAACAAAGAGGACAACTGGCAAACAAGAAAACAAAGAACATACATGCATATTGTGTCAGAAAACAAGAGAAATATAACCCCAAGGAGACTGCAGGACCAAGGAAGAATGGATCACTACAACCAGTATCAAACCTTTTCTGGCAAAGCACCCAAGGCACCAATGACACTTGATATCCACCCCTGCTTCTTTTGGAGGAACACTGAAGCTGTGACCTGATGACTCAGAGACCTTCTGCATGAGTGACCATGAAATCGGTGAAATGACCAGGTAGGTAAGAGGAAAATTGGCCTTTGAAGCTTGTTTTTTTAAATGAACATTTTAACTGTATGGTTAATGAGGTTTGGTTTTTTTCCCCCCCCATGTTCGTTTGGACTGTGTTATTATTATTGTGCCTGTTTGTTGTATTTGATGAGCCTGTCAAGACTTTAATGAGACTAACAATAAATTCTCCTGTCTACATGTCAGGTGTGTTCCCTTTCTGCCCATAACAATATTTTGAGACTAATATGAACAGGTATATAGATCAGTTTTGTGATACAATGAAATCCTACTGTGGAATTAATCTTTTCTAATGGAAGTGTAGGTATCTGCAGTAAGGCTTATCCCCTTAGAGTAATGGAGTTCAGAACATGATTCATCCAGAAAACACAGGCATTGACTTTAGGATAAGATGGATTGCATTAGAGACATTACTGACTATATAAACTAGGTCTCCATTGAGTATTAAACAGTAAGACTGGCTTTAAGTCGTTGTACTGGAGATGCTCGCTTTTAGTCACAAGAATAGGACCCATAAAGACCCTATTTGTCCATGTCTGAACAAAAAAGAAAAGTATAAGGGCTGGAAATTATTTATGGAAACAAATTTTAAGACAAAAAGCATATACATGATGTTTGTACACTAATGTTTTAGTCAGGCGTCATGAAGACTGAGAGAGCTTCTTTGGCATAGGTTTATAAAAACAGAACATTTTGTTTATGTGGATCAGTAGAAATGCTTGTGAAATTGCAAACCACTCAGCTCTTCTTTCCTTAAACTTACGGACAATACACACAAGATGACAGTGAACACTGCTATGATTAAAGGCCTGACTTACGCCTGTGTGTGGATTGCTAATATAGGATCTAATGAGTTGGTGTCCTTCCTAGCAGGGGAAGTAACCATGCTCCTAACAGACTCCTCACAGAAAATGACTATTGAATTAAAGAAGGAGCAAAACATCTTTCTGAGAAGGGCTGGGGGGTTTTTCAAATCCACGTGCTCAGTATGTGATACAGAACGCTCTTGATTCCTGTCTGCACCAAAAGGAGTCAAATAGCAGTCACGTCGTAATACTTAGGTACCTTTCTCAGATTTGTATCCATTTTCTCCTCTGGAGAAAGCAGTCCCTGTATATGAATTTTATCAAATAGGAAACAGACTCTGAAACCACACATAAGATGCACTGGAGCCTACAATTCTGGTTTGTAGCCTTATATTTCCTGTCCATGGGACCATGCCAAGCCAACTGACTCTGTTTCACAAAGTGCAATATCAAAGCTCGTCAGCATTGCCCTGCCATTCTCTCTCTTCTCACTATTCTTCCATAGAGGAACTGGTAATGCTCAGTTGCTGGACCTTTTAAAAAATGACAAGAACTTCAAAAAGCCCTATCTAAGTTGTTCAGATTTTATTTTCTTTCCTTTTTGGCAGGCATGGAGGAGGGAATAGGTGGAGGAGGGCTGTTAGCTTTTCCTGCATTGTTTCATGTTTCATTCAGGGATGGCATTTACTGCAGCTGAGTCAGCACTTCTATTTTTTTTTCTCCAGGTTCATTTTACCCTAAGTGTTTGACTGCAAAAATTTGATAGTGTTGTTCATAACTTTCCTAACCCACATTAGTTTCTTTTGTAATTTTTGACACCTAGATTCCACTGTAATGAGCACAGAGGATATCATGCCACCTATCTCTGCATTGAATACCTCTCATTTCTCTGCTGCACATTTCCACAACAGTCCCTGATTCTAATCAGTTTCCAGCAGCTTGTTTGGCTTCCTCTCAAAGATTTCAGTGTTCAGGTCCCAGCTCTTCCATGTCGCCTCTTTCTGAACACATCTTCGTGCATATTTTATTCAGTGAGTACTGTGATGGACTAGCTTTTATTTATTTACCAAGGTGTATGAACATTGTTTGCTACATTTGTGTACAAGCAGAGGTAAATTGAAGTCAGACACAGTAACACAGTCAAAACACAGATAGGAATTCGACAGAACAAAATGCTGAACAGGGAATCATTAAAGAGACTGGGTTTGGAGCAACAGTTTTCAACCATTTCCATACCCAGGCCTCATTATCAAAACTGCAGTTATCCAAGTTGACTGCATGGGCGAGAAAGGCTTTTCTATCAGAAAATGGGCCAGAAAAGCACAAACCACAAGGGATCAAAATTATTCCAGTCAACTTTTCTTTCACAAACTGATTTTTGTAACAAACTAAATACAAGAACATTTTCACCCCTTCTTCTTGCCCCAAAGTCATTAGCTGCAAATTCCCTATCACTGACCTATGATATTTCCAGTTCAGTAGTGTTGGAATTGTTTCAGAAGTTTGGTGTCTTCAAAAGAAAATAAATAAATGGAAAATAATTACATCTTTTATAACGTTCGCCCACTTTTTCCATGGTGACCATGACAAGTCCAACAAACTCTGATAACATTCTCCAGGATGAAATTTTGGTTCCAAAGAAAAGCTCTTCATGCCTAATAAAGAAATGAGTTTAGTGAAGGGAAATTAATGTGGAAACAAACTAAAGCATAACCATTTGTTATTCTGTACATGTTTGTACATGCATGGTAGTATCCAAGTGGGCATGAGCCACTTACTGAAATACCAATGTCTATTATTTAACTCTTTTGTTCATCCTATGATTTATGAAGATCAGCTTGTTGTTTTGTGGAAAGGAATTCCACATTGACTCTTGGTCTCCATCTCCAAGGTTAGTCTTGTCCTCTTGGTCAACAGTTTCATTATTGCAGAGGCACAGGCTTGTCTTCAATGGATACAATCTCAAATATTCCTCGAGCCAGCTGGCTAAAGGCTTTCAGTAGCAGTACTCCTTCAGCAGAATACCAGCATCAACACAGAGGACCCATCACACCATGATGCAGTCTTCAAAGCCATAAACTTTTCTCTGCTTTGAACTTAAGAAGACTGCCTAGTAGCAAGATCATATCAGCAGTGAATCAGCAGGAGAGTGTCAGTTTTGTTAAATTACTGTTATAGAGTAAAGCCTAAGATTGTTGTTACCATCCTATATTTTTAAGGTAAGTGATGGTTCTGTTCAGATTTTTTTTGCTGAAAGACTATCTCAAGGGAGATAGCACTCCTTTTAAACCAAAAAGGCACAAGATATAAAACATCCATTAAAATATTCCAGCTTTGATGCTATTTTTCGTTTTCTTCTTTGTCTTTCTTTTGATTAAAAGTTTCAGTGTTTTCAAAAACCAATAAAGTTTCCAGTTTTCACAGAAACTAAGTTTTTAAAAAGCTAAATGAGAGGAAAAGGGATATTATTTCTAAGAAAAAGTGTTTCTCGAGCAGAGTCCTAAAAGGGGCAGTTCATTCTGCAGAAAAGCACACACAATGCCTATGCTTAACAGAATGAAGTCTCATTTTCCCTTGGAGCTTGCATTATGTTGAATTTCCAGGCTGTACTCAGTGGTGGCCCCATACAGCAGCCAGATGCCATTTCTCAAAGGGAGAAAATGGAAGGTTATTTTCACCATTCTTCTTTCCACCTTGAAGATTTTTCTGTGATGGAAACAGTCCATTGTAGCTAACCCACTGCAAATCATCTTTTAAGAATTAGAGTTTAATTAAAGCACTTACAAGAGCTATCTGTGTTCACCTATTATACCTCTAAATATAGAGTCAAAACATTGTCATTGTATTACTCAGTCCTTTACAGAGGCCACTTTCATCATAGAAGGTAAAATAACTAGCAATACACCAATGAGGTGCTAAGTACTTCATTTAAAATGGATCTTGAAAGCACCCAGCCTCTGCCAGGTGCAAGCCTTTCCCAATAACACGCCCTTTACTTATGCAGCCTGTATATTGCAATGACTGGCTTTATAATGGCTGCAGCTAGGGAAACTTATGGATAATTTAACTTAAATATTCAGGGGTTAATTAGGACTGATTAATACACAGAGCCATAGGCCCCCAGTTTGAAAGTGATCCTATAACTGGTTCAATGTTTGACATATTAGTCCAAATCTCCACATGTCAGGCAGTGAATCTGCATATAGATAACTAATTCCAAGAGCCAGGCATGCAGACATGTTCACGGTAGCCTTACCCTGTTATACCTGCATCCTGCTGTTGTGCCTGATCCAGAACTCATGAAAGTCAATGAGCCCTAGCAGAGATTATCTACTTTTTCAGTTCACAACTTCTTTAGAGTATTTGTTAGCTGCTGAAACTGGCGGAGGTAGCCAAAAATATGCTTCTCAAGTTGAGGCTTATTTACAACCAGGTCTGCTCACATACTCACTCTCCATCCCTTGTAGCTTCATGTGGGTACAAGCTCTAGTCAGATGCAGCAAAAGGTTTCTGGATTAACTCTAAGTCTTGCTATAGTGATCAGCTAGCCAAGAATGGGCTCTGAATTTCCAGCAGGGTATTTCTGTGGCATTAACCGTCTTTATGCATAATTATCTGTAAACATGTTTACTCTCAGTGAGACTAAACTCTCAAATGTTGCTTTATATCACAGACAACAGAGATAATCTAATTTCTGCTTGCTGGATAAGCAGCAGAAAAATTTTAACAATGAGGATAAACAATACACATTTTCTAAGAAACAGTCATTGCAATAATATTTGGAATTCACAGACCTTTCCATGAAGGACCGGAGGCTGTCAGCATTTTTTTTGTGCAATTATGAGCTTGATTGCACTAATAATGCTTTTATTTTTAAACTCTTTTTGATTTTATTTATTGCTATTTATTGTAATTA
This sequence comes from Phalacrocorax carbo, assembly GCF_963921805.1. Classification (NCBI taxonomy): domain Eukaryota; kingdom Metazoa; phylum Chordata; class Aves; order Suliformes; family Phalacrocoracidae; genus Phalacrocorax; species Phalacrocorax carbo. The sequence goes on along the minus strand of NC_087515.1, from coordinate 12,490,359 downwards.
ATAATCAGAGCTGTAGGGAAGGTGCATCTGAGGACAAAAAAACCACCTCTCCTTACAGGCCGGTTTATTAAAGTCAGTGATTAAAGCGTCAAAGATCAATGAAGTTTTGACAGAGGCCTTTAAAAGAGTCATCATAATTCACTTCAGTGCCTCTTAGAGGGCTGTAATTTTTAATCCTACAAATGTAGCTTTTCACCCTGAAGCCTGAGACACCTATCTAACATGTCAAAAAGGATTTCTCGTCTTTCTCAGGAACCTAAGTTCAGTGCATCCAGCCACTTATTATGGAGTGAGCAACTGCAGTCCCACAAGCGTGTTGTCATACACACTCACGGTACAGTTGTCATTCCTGTGCTCCACCACTGCCTTGTCACTCCTGCACATAATTGGTTTGGTATTCTGTTTGATTCAAAACTTGTAGGCTGTTCACTTCTTTTCTTATCTGTTAATTGCCTCTCTTCTGATGCAGGATTCTGTAGGTTGTTTTCTGGTATTTTGGAACAAAATATCTGGTACAGAAGCACTGTATGTACATTACAAATGGAAATAACTCCCTATCAGAACTAAAAAAATCTTCTTGTGAATTAATATTAAAGTACCAGACAATAGCAGCACCAGATCATAATGTTATTTTGTCCCGTGGGGCTCATTATTTGAAGGTAAAACTGAAGGAGAGATATTACATGTACACAGTCATTTTCTCCTGCAGCGAGCCTAGGCGCTTTCCCCAGCCCAGGTGCTGGAAACTCATGCAGAGGTAAGAAGTGTTTTCATCCACTGCTACTCAATACGGTAGACCAGTAGTGCCAGTCAGACACTGATCAGTGTTATCCTGGTAACCCGTTCACTTCACATTTCAGATGCAAGCAGAGTCACTAGAACAACCCACAGTCTCCGTGTCCTTTAGTCTTATTTTCATTTTGGAGCCATAAGGAGAGAGAAGTTTGCTTAGGGAAAATCTGAAGAACAATCTGACTTGTTGCAGGACAGAGAAATAGGATGTATGTCCATAGCAATGTCAATCTCAGAGATGTAAGAGCAGCACCTAGGAAGGCACTGCAGTTCCCAGGCAGCTGCTCTTCCCTAGGCTGGGCCAACCCCACCATCATTCATTCAGGTGAATGTTGAAGAGAAGGCATTAAGGAGTGACAAATCATCGCTGGGACTGGAACACTCAAACTTCATCTTGGTTAGGTGAAGCTACCTTTAGGCTGTCCTTTCAAAAATGGAAGAAATGCTGGTGATACTAACAGATACCTTAGCCTTATCTCAACCTTTTGCATCCAGACAGGGCAGTCCTTGGGCTCTGATGCAGGGGACCAGGTTGGTATTGCCTCCCACTAGCATGCAGGACCGTAACACAGGTTGTTCTGAGCTATTGTGCACCCATTTAAGACAGATTCACCACTTGATAAATAGCTACACCACTGTATAGATATGCATAGATATACATATGTGTATATATATGTATACATAGATAGATATGTATCTATCATATCAACTGTCCTGCATGCTAACAAAGGAGAAAGAAGAATGTGTGACAAAGGACTGTGCTTCTTGTGGTTCGTCTGCAAGCTACCCGCCCACCCTTTGAATGTGGAAAGCTCACCCTCCAAAGCCAACGCAGTGTTGCCCTGTACAAACAAGTCCTTTATGGAAACCAAAGGAAAAATGGGCACAGAGCATCCTGCCATGAGCTTATGGTGCTCCACCAGTTTGTCTACGTCCAGGCAAGAGTGATGTTGGCTTTCTGTGCCTAAGCTTAGTTGTAGATAGGTAACTAATCACCTTAAGTAAAGTTCAGCACTGAGGTAATTGGAGCCTGGGCTTCATGCTGCCTGTCCTCCAGGAGCACAGAGAGCATCTTACTACAGGGGCAACACTGTAGAGATTTCACAGGTGCTCAGGGACAAGTAATGACAGTATCAAAACTTAAGGTTTCTGCTACTTGGGCCAGAAAGAGAAGAAACCACAGAGAAAACAAGGGCAAAAAAAGGTGTGGATTACTTGCATCCCTCTTCTCTGTTTCTTGAGAAGGCTTGCCTTTGTCACTTACACACCTTGGTCTGTATTACCTGCCAGTTATTTGCACCTCCAGATTCATCAGTCTTGTTAGCCACATACAAAAGCTTCATTTATACTTCAGGAATAATTTTTCTGTGTAGGTGGAGGAAGGGGACAAACAGAATCAGCTAAAGTTTACAGAGTATGAAGTAAGTAGTTTCCTTTGTTTAATCAAACAAAATGACAGCAAATTAAGATGAAAAAAAGCATACTCTTCAACCTGATGATGTCTGGGGAATGACAGGAAAAATTTCTGCTTGCACAAATTCCTTCTCATCTATATTCTTATCTCACTTCTTTTACAGTATATTGATTCCACTCACAGAAATGTTTCAAGATTGCGTGGCGGACAGACACAGGTTCACCAAAGCTGCTTGTTTGTCATAGCCTTATATGCAGCCTAATCCTGAGGGCTGTTGCTGAGTATCTTCACTGCCGGCCTGAGCAAAGCAGTGCTCTGCAGCTTACACAGTCCTCCTTTCCAAAGCACTGGCAGGACACAATCAAGGGTAGAAGACAACAGCTTGAAAACTTTGCTGTCTTTCTAGCTTTCTTGCTCAAGCTAAGGTCAAGTAGGAGTTGATACAATTCTTCAGTGAAGAGTACATTTTCCCTGAAAAATGAGATATCCCAAGGGACTGAAATGACTTACAAGTTCTGCTCAAATTTAGTAAGTAGTCCCATACCAAATAAAGGGGAAAGAGAACATGGAAATATTAAAGTGTTTAGACTTCTGTTGCTGTTGCCTTGAACATTCCAATATTTTAAAGTGTTAAATAATGCAAACATGCAAAAAACCGGTTTGTTTGAGGTAGAATGGACCACAAATGGCACTTATTTTAATTTTCTTCCAACCCCCATTTAATATTTTTGTGTTTGTCTACTGGAACTTAAAAAAAAAATTTTTTTTTCTAGTTCTGTACAGCTTCCAAAGGATTCAAAGAGGCAGCTCACTAATCACTTGATCAAGGCTTGGTTCAGGCATCTTATCTAGTGACCTGTGTGAAATGCAACAGAAGTGTGAAAACCTTTGTTAGTTATGAACTGATTAGAAATAATATGTTAAGACTGAGGCAGTATTCTGGCAGTGTGCTTTTAAGAAGGTGCCAAATAGAAAAAAGGGCAATGTGATGGAGTGAGTCAACTAGAAAAGAGACAATGTTTTATTCCTGACGCACACAGGAAAAATGCAGTCCTCCGAGACTTTGGTCACCTCTTACTAAGGGTTGCGTATCTGTGCAACTTGAGCTCCTGTTTAGCTCAAGGACTCTTTTCAAACAACCAGCACATCATTGCTACAAATCATCAGTGCATACGCTCTTGCTCTATACCTGTTTCGACTTGGCCAAATGGCAGGTGTCCCTGCAGTTCCTTGCAGTGCTGGCATTGCCAGGGGCTGTTTATCCTCCTGCAGCTGAATGACTCATCCACAACATTTCACTGCCTCTGCCCCCAAGTCCTCAGAGGCAAGGACATCTCCTATTTCTGGTGTTGGTTTGAGAACAAGAAACTCTAACAAGTATTTTATCAGAGTCATGAATATTCTCATTCTGTCCATCCCTCTTCTCAAAAACGTGTTTGCAGAGCCTGCTGCTGAGTTTAAAAGGATGCGTACACCTGCTTAGGGATACTTATGTGCCATAAACAGGACATTTATATAGCATTCAAATACTAACATAAACACAGTAGTGATAAGTCAATAAGGAATCAATTTTGTTCTAGAGTGCTGGAAACAGCTGATAACTTGGAGATGGTAGCTGTAAAAAGGACAGGAACTGATGGTGCATGGTTGAATATGGTGGTAGGTAAGGAGGAGATGAGGGAAAGAGCATAAGCATTTACAGGAAATGAGATTAATGTCTCTCCTACCCCTGTAGGAAGAAGTAGGGTACGAAAAGTAGGTACCCCTTCTACCTTGGGTAGGACTCAAAGTAGTGAGAATGTCCAGAATTATATCTAAAACAAACAGAGAAATAAATGAAACCTCTATTAAAAAGGTATATCTGGAGTCCAGAGGAAGATTTTATAATGAAGGAAGGATGAGGGAAAAAATGAGGAAGAAACCAGTGTAATAAGTGAATGTCAAAACAGTAAAAAAATAGGAGGGCTGTTCATATAAAATAGACTAATAAAAATACTTTTCTTCCATTAAGAGTGACCATATTTATAAATACATATGATTGCTTAGAAGCTATTAATAATATTTAAATGCATTTCTCTCTGCCCATAAAATGCCTAAAGATTGTCTGTCCAAGATAGGTTTTGGATCACTATGTCATACAGTATTTTTTAATCTCAACTATGTGCTGTACAAATGTGTTCATTAGACCTTTATGATATGAAATGCTACAAGCCCCAAATGGGTAGTATGAGCATCCACTCTCCCCAGGAGTCCCACTGAAGCTGTGCGTGACTGAGTACAACACACTTCCATGATTTGCACTATGATACACTAAAGTCACTGTCCACAACTAATCCTGGATATTTATTTTTTTTGGCTTTTACATGATTTTGCACTGCAAAACTAGATTACTTTCTTTTTGTTTAATCCCATGATTCATGATAGTATTTAGAGTGTAAACTTTTTATACAACCATATAAAATTATAAGAACAAAATGCCCTGTATAGAGCTTTTATACCAATGTTTATATCAACCTTTTCAATTGCAATGGAACTGAAGTTGAACTTTGCAAGTTTTCAGCTCCATTATGAAGTTGATACTAAATAATAACATTAAAATAATTAAGCTGGTTTAAAAAATTTTAAAAACCCAAAACAACAAAAGTGTGTTGCTTTTCTATCACATTGCAGCTCAATGTATGCTTCAGTCAGATTTGGAAGAAGACAAGAAGACAGGTGCCATTCATGAACTAGGAGATTGATTGATGGGAAAAGAAATTATATTTTCTTCTTTTTTTTTCCTTTTTACACTGAGAATTGAGGAGACTTAACTCCTTTAATCTGTGCGGAAAAAGAGAGCATTCTCTGATAATTGCTTATACCAGAACCGAGGGGCTGACCTGGCAAAATCTACCATCTGGATGCTACCAGTATGTACATGACCCAACCAGGCAGCTTGGCTCTGCTCCTGCTCCAGTGAGGATGCAGACCCCAGCTGGACGGGGGCTGCCTTACCCCGCCCTCAGAGCATCCCCAATGCTTTATGCATGACAGGCTGCTTTGCCCTGGGAGGTGCAGGCAAGATGAAGCTGAGCCCTGCAGCTTATACCAGGGCCCAGGTGCATCTGAGATGAAGTCACAAGAATGAGGAAGCCAAAATCAGCTACATCAAAGCAAAAAGAAAATAAGAAAAAAGTAACAAAAACGTGGTGAAAACATGTGAGATGAGTAAGCCAATCATTTATATGTCACCTTCAGAATGTCACTGACAGTTTCCAGAAGCCTGAATAGCATATTAAAAAAAGGTAAATTTTATGAATATTGCACGATTGGGAACAAATACAGAGTCTCTTTATTAAAATGATGTTTTTCCAGTGATGCTACAGGCACATCATTTGGAAATTTTTTCTTTCCTGCTCACCTTCCATCAGGGGTGCTAAAATAGGTATGTCTGTTCTACAAATGGTAAATTATTCTCCAAGAAAGGGGAAAAATAGCAGTAAACAAAGACAGCTATTTTTCTCTTATACCAACCAATGCAGAGAACTGTGTACCCCAGTGTTAACATACACAGGAAAGGAAGGTGCCACCAAAAATAAATAAATAGCTGATTCCCATAAATCTTTGTTTGAAAGGAATTAGGTAAATTTCTGACACATCATTCTGTTAGAAGGCTTCTTGAAAAAAAATGTTTCCATCTTAGATATTTTGCCTTGCAGGTAACTAATTTGTAACAGATTAGGTTTAAAAAGATATATATTTATCATTGATGGGGTCTTTTTCATATCAGGATTACCAGATGTGTTTCTCCTGTTCAGTAGTAACAGAACTTATCACAGACTGTCAGCGTGCAGAACAAAATGTTGTTTATATGAAACACGCTGATCTAAAGCAGCTATTGTCATAACACACCGGGCAGGGAGCCGTCTGCTCTTCCAAGGTTGGGGTTGGTTGGTTTGGATTTTTTTTTCATTTAAATATAATTTCTTGTCAGATTTTAAGAATATATGCCATCTCAGGGTAGTACATGTACTGAGGGAAGTACTAGTTGATCTCTGCAAGACTGAAACAAATTGGGCCACAGGTGCTTGTGGGGATCATGACAACCAGACAGTGATGAGCAGCTCATGAAAGGGGTCTGAATAGCAGGTCCTATGGGGAGTGGCTGAGGGAACTGGGGCTGTTTAGCCTGGGGAAGAGGAGGCTGAGGGGAGACCTTATGGGTCTCTAAAACTACCTGAGAGGAGGTTGTAGTGAGGTGGGTGTTGGTCTCTTCTCCCAGGTCACTAGCGATAGAACGAGAGGAAACAGCTTCAGGCTGCATCAGGGAAGATTTAGATTGGATATTAGGAAAAAATTCTTTACTGAAAGAGTGGTCAGGCACTGGAACAGGCTGCCCAGGGCAATGGTGGAGTCGCCATCCCTGGAGGTGTTCAAAAAACATGTTAATGAGGCACTTTAGGGCATGGTTTAGGAGACATGGTAGTGTTGGCTTGATGGTTGGATTTGATGATCCTAGAGGTCTTTTTCAACCTTAATGATTGTACGGTTCTATGATTCTATATATGTTAAAACCTGTAGGCTGGGGCAGAAGAAAAATGAGGCCCAAAAGAAAAACTGGCTCCCGAGTAGAACATGAAATGAGCTCCTGGCTGCATGGCAGACTGAGCCAAAGCCCACACAGAAGTGGAAAAACAGTCCCATATTTTCTTGGTACACCTACTGGGAATGATGGGCGTGTGGCAGACCTGGCTGCCTGGGGACCAGTCCAGGACTAGCATGATGAAGCATTATCACCACCTAAAGATTTGTAACTAACAGTACAATAGGCAAATTTTTTAGCTTAGACTCATACTGATCATTGTTTTATCTCACTATTTGTCTGTCAATGTCCAAAACTGCTTCAGCAGATCAAACCCCATCATTTGCTGAACTAATTGTTGGTTGTTAAAATAAGAACTGCAATTTACCACTTACTACTGAATACCTAATTGGGCAGTTTATGAAATTTAAGAACACATGAAAGCACATCATAGATTAAAGGATTGGTGTTTAGTTGCTTAACAGAATTGCTATTGTGCAAAGACTGTGGAGTTGCTTTGCTGTACAAAGAGTGAATCCTTGAGCCTCTCCCCTCTCACTTTCACAAGTGATATCTACTGTTATAACAGAGCACCCTTCTCCCAGAATCTTTCCAGACTGGTTTTCGTAAGTGTGGAAATTCATACTTAAGGGGTAGATTTAAGAGCAAATCAAAGAGCTCTTTAATGGTCTGACAATCCTGGCTGTGAAATGCATGGCTAAAAAGCGATTCTAACTTTAAAGTCAGCAGGAGCAGCTTCAAAAACAACACAAAAATGCAAGACTTTAATTTGTCAAGGGTGAAATTTGTCACTGCTGGTAGCACCTATGAATCACATGAGCTCTTCAACTGCTGTTAAATGTGATCTTAGTGATGCACAGGCTGTGGGCTGGCAGTTTGTATGGGAAAAGATCACATATGTTTGCGAACAGCCACACTGAAGACTGAAGGCTAATTCTTCTTCTGTTTTCACAAGCACAGTCTAATTGGATGTGATAAATTGCATAAATGTAACTGCCTTCATATTTCTGTAGATAATGAAGTCAAATTCTCATTTGATATTGTCCTACTTCTAAAATTTTAATGAAGCATTATGATAAGGACTAATTTTCTCTGTTTAATCTAATCTGGACATAACAGGCTCAGAACAGCACAATTACTGTGCTACGGCATATATAGAAAATTACTCATTATTACTGAGCTCCAAAGTAGAGAAACAGCAGATTTCCAAAGGCACAAAATGTCTAAGGCTATAATTCCTGTTTGCACTGATAAGAAATCCACCCAGTACCATTAACAGATTAATCAGGATTTCAATACTTTAAGGTGGCAAAAACAAAATATAGAAATAAATAAATTTACATGGTATTTAAATTTTATGGTTTTTACTATGTTCAAATCCAGCTTCAGGTCTTTACATTTAAGATCAAGGACTGCATATATCTTGTCAAAGTGACTTTAGTCTGAGAAGCAGAGTAGTGTATATATTCCCATACACAAGTTATTGATGGATTTTTGATCTTTGTCAAATTAATTACCAAAGAGTATTTGATCTTATGAGAGTTGATAAATATACTAGACCAAACATTTATAGACTAAAAGATTTAAGATGAAATGTCAGATATCATGGCTAGCACATTTGCTGCACACCTCAATACGTCAGCCTGCAGACACAGCAGCCTGCCCAGGTCTCAGCCTAAAGCTAATGATCCCATTTTCTCTTCTACTCCATCATTTTTGATCCTCAGTGCGATCTCTTTTTATTATAAGTATGATTGTGGTAAGACAAGGTTTCTGGCATGTCACTGTTTATTCTGAAGAGGTCTTAAGGCAAGGAACAAAGAGGAAAAAAAAGCAGCAAGAGACCGGCATAGAAAACAAATAGCATCCTCACTGAAAAGAAGGGCCTGCAGAGCACACTGTTAGATCTGATAGCAAGTGTGATGGAATGACATGCAGGAGGGGGAGGTGAGACCCACTGCCATCAGTTTATATGCTGTGCTAATGACTTCTCCACTACCCAGCACTCTCAGCCTCATGACTCTGCTTATTGCCTCTGTGAATCGTGTCACGGAGTCAGTACCCACCCCGGCAGGGAACAATAAACCGTTATCCACATCTTCCAAGATGTGAAGCCTCACAAGAAAAAAGGTCCCCCTTTTCACACTGCACATTGTTTCTGTTAGATTCTCTCTCCCGTGCTTTGAGTCTGAGTTACAAGAATTTAAAATACTGAGAAGCAGCACAGAATAAACCATAAATCCTCATAAATCCAAACCTATGGTTGTAGACATTGAAATAAAGGCAAAAAGAACAGAGGCTTTACAGGGGGGATGTCTGAAAGACTTGTGATTTTGCAGCCTCCGAAGATCATGAGAGAAAAAAAAAAGCTTCAGTCACTGTTTGTTGGGAGGTATGAGATTATGTTTTGGGTATATTCCCACAGGTAAGAGTTGGAGGAAAAAAACAGTTATTACGCAGTCTGCAAATAAAACTGTATTTTCTGGGGTGATGTAGAATAACAGTTTTCCTTCTGTTCCCAGTGAAAATATGCTCCAGGAGGTTTAAACATCCTTAAACACCCAGCTGCCTTCTTTCTTTGCTCCTGATGCATTCTGTACTGGGGGTAACTGCAGCAGCCAATATAGACATGGCTACAGGATTTTAAGCCTCTGAGAGAATATTTGATTCTGGCACAGTCAGCTCTCTCAATTTCTCAAGCACATAACTGTATTGTACCAGGGATAACAGGAAGGGAGGAGGCAATGAGAACTGCTAAAGGATGCAGTAACAATGTGAATGCTTGGAAAGATAAAACAGAAGGAACAAGGGAGAAAAATCAGTATCTGGAATGTTGTTCCTCAGTTTCGATGTCCTTGCAATAGGGATAATCCTACACTGGCCAGAGAAGCTGTTAGAATTAATTCTTTCTTTCATGCTGCCTTGACCTACAACTGTCTGGCAATCACCTGCAATCAGACTCTGGCCCCACAGTTGTACAGCCAGAAGTATCTACTGTAGTGCCTAAGCAGCCAGGGCAAAGCTAGAAGTGGCACACGTCACACCACCCAAAACTCGAGGGCATCATGGAAGAAGGCAGAACTGTGCTACTGCAGGTTAAATAAATGTGTGGACAAAAGCCATCTCCCCCCAGCCACCAAACCAATATTTTATTGACTGTCAAAATAAACATATAGCTGACATGGAAGACTGGTGGTATCATTGGTACTTTCTCCTGGCAACGGGCACTGGAGCCACCACCTTGCACTGTGACGGTGCACAGCCAGTCGTCTGCTCTCAGATACACAGAGGCCTCAGCGACACCACTACCTAAACGTAGTGGAAAACCTTTCAAAACTGGAGTTTATGTGCTCTAAGCATCCCGCTTAACTTTTGGGGCCCGGCTGCTCAGCCCTTGGTTGTTTGCAGTTCTGGGCATGGTCAGGAGCAGATTACTTGGAAAAGAACAGATGGAAATGTAGTCATGCACCTGAAGCAAGTAGCAAGTAATAGGCTGCTATGGGAGCAGGCAGACAGCACTTACATAGTTTAAGTAGGCAACTAGCTAAAAGGTTCTTAGGTAGCCACTGAAGCCACCTTGCTTGCATTAGACACAAGAGTACAAAGATTTGCAAATAGACAATCCAAGGGACTATATGTGATGAGTTTTCACTCAGCTCTTCATCTTTGAATTGAGTGCTTATCTTCACTATGAGATTATCCCAAGAAGGTTTTAAACATACTGGTCATCTAAAAATTTGACATTCAGAAGGGGACAATCACCCACACTTGGAAATTTCCACCAGTTTTATCAGCTCATTTTCCTCTTTGCTTTCCTTCTCACATTTGCTCATACACAAAATCCTGCTCTTTTCATACAGAAAATCCACTGCTGTTTTATTCTTCCTGTTCCTCAAAGGATTCTGGTTCTGCTACAGTGTTTGGTATAAATGAAAATCCCATGGAAGTGTGCCATGTAGTCTTGTTATTATATTTCAACAGATGGCAAGCAGTATTGTTCTGAACCTCTGCAGAGCAAGCAGCTATGCCTATATCCTTGCAAGGCTTTTTTTCCTGAGGAGTTGGAAGTTGCAGCAAAGCGCCACTTGGTGTAATTTGCTTCCATTGTTCCTAGTTCCACAATACACATGTAAAACTAAACAAACAAGATTCCTACTTTGAATGTGCTAATCACGCCCACGGTTTGAGAACAATGAAGAATTAGATTAAATTGTATTTATAGGTATGCGCGTTAATCTACATAAAACCCACATATGCACTTTCCACAGATATGGGAAAGTCAAATACTGATTTCTTTCTCTCATCACTGTATATTGTGGCTAACTCCAGTGGAAATCAGTGAAATGAAGGTCACATATCAAGATCTTCAGAGACAACATAGTAGCAATTACCCAGGCAGGCAGCAACTGCGATCACTATCTGTTCGAGGGAACAATTTATAGGAAAAAAAATGTAACATTCACAGTCATGAGCTGACAAGATTAAGAATGACCAAAGCTGATGATTAAAAGTTTTGGTTAAGTATACTACTAGCAGTACAATAAAACTGCAAAGCTGAGCAGGGTGGTGCCTGCAATTGAATGTTCAGAGTAAAAACCAAGGCTGGTCTCATTTACCTGCATCAAAGCACCAGCCGTCATTATTAGTGAACGCTGGTCTGCAGAACACTTCTGTATTCAAAGATACTTGCAGAAAGGAAATTTGTTACAAAACCATACCCAAATACAGAAGTGTTTGTTTCAGAAGTGGTCAGTAGTTATTTTGTAAGTGCATGAATGGCTTATGTCCCATCCAGTCAGGGAACAGCAACAACACAAAAAAACCTTAGGATACCAAGCTTATAATGTCTACTATATATCATGACAAAAATTCTGGTTAACAAACTACAGATTAGCAGGAGTAATAATTAACATATGAAAAGTTCTTAGTGTTAAATATGCCAGGAGAACAGAATGACTTTGAATGAAATATTTTAAGAACATAAATCAACTTAAGGACAACTCATAAACATGGAAAGGAACTAGAATGATTTTAATAAATTCTTTGTTGTATAGAAATCACCCAATTCTTCTTCCAAGGGACAAGAAAAGGCCTGCAGGTCATTAGTATCAGATAAGATTTTATAAGATATTGTAGTGAAAACAATGTACCACATAGTCTTGAAAAATGTCAACGGTCAGACTGGCTGACCCAAGCAATCTGTTCTGGCCTTACAATCTGTGACACTATGCCAGCTTGGTGCACCTTTTATCTCAGTCTGGTTTGAAAGAAGAAACACATTACTAAGATGCTGGCAGAAGATTTGGAAGGAGCAAAGGATGAAGATTCTGTCTACTTCTATTTATTTTTCCAAGAGTGGTATGAGACCCAATTCAATTCCTGTCTGGGTGTGTATCTTAGTTATTGTGCTAACAGACATTTGGGATGGCAACTGCCTCTGCTGAACCTGGTCTATCTGAATGGAAGTATTTAGTTCTTGTTGAGTAAATGCAAGACTGCCTCTAACCAAATGATTGAAAGGATTGTAGCACTGGAAGAGGACTTTTGAGGAACTGAGTCCAGTTTCAGTCATTATGATCAGGCATTATCATATAAACAATAATACAAGCTTATCAAGCATCATCTTATAATTAGATTTTTTTTCTTTTACTTTACTATTCCTACTAGAGCATGGCTCCACACTCTTAATCTTCAGATGGTAAGAAATCTTTCTAATTTTCAACTGCAACTGATTTATGGCTGGTTCACCCCCAAATAGCTTTGTCATAAATGCATCATTTAGTTAGACTAGTTCTTCTCAGATCCCAGCAACCTCCTCTGGGACATGCATATGGGAGACAGCCACCCTCATCAGAGATGTCGTTTTACTTTGCTAACTAAGCCAACCTCTTTTGAGATCTTCTAGTAAAAGATGTCCTCCCAAACGTCCTTTCCCATCACTGAGATCCTAGCACAGACTCATGCTGTTAGCCCCAAGATGTGTGTCCTTGGACCATTCCCTACTGTAACTGTTTCTTCTCTCTGGTCCTCAAGATCACCCGATGTCAATGTACAAGACTCCAGTACTGCTGTACACTACAGATGCTTTCTATATGTGTCAGCCAATTTCATTATCACACTCCTGCCTTTTATGCCAAGGTCTTTATTTGAAATATTAAACAAGATCTGTCCTGAGACCAGTCCATGAGGAAATTGTCTAGTAACCTCTTTCAGCTTATCATTTGCTTCACAGCATGACTCATTGTCATCTTTCATTTAGAGAGCTCCTTACCACATCTCAGTTCCTGTAATAATCTCCATCTTCACCATTTTAGCTAATTTCTCACATGACACTGCGTCAGATACTTTGCTCAAGGTAAGATAGATTTGATCTACTGCTTTTGTCTACAGAATCATCCTTTTTATTTTTATTTTTCCTAGACACATGAATGAAGATTCTTATCAACCTTCTTTGCTAAGACAGGTATCAGGATAACCCAATACAACATGCCTGTGACCAAGACTTACTCCATTTTATCTCTCTTTCCATTTATCTGCAGAATTTTAGTGTCTCTTTCAAAATATCTTATATAATTCTTGCACACAAGTGAGGTCAGTAACACTCATACGCCACAAGATATTTGAAATCCCCTATAAGATAATGTGATAATTAAGACAAAGTGATAATGTGGATTTGATGCAGCTGTGGATGGCAGGGGGCAGCAGAAGAAGAACCAGATAACTTCACCTCTAACCTTTACACACATTCTCACTTTCTCAGAGAAAATGGGAAATGGCATTATCCAATACAATGTGGAAAAACAACAAGAAGTAGAATTAAATTCATAACATCTAGCTGTACCAGCTCAAAGCAGTGGTCCTTATCCTGCAGGGCCATCTCCATCAGTGACGCATAGCAGGTCCCTAGAGAAGAGAGCAGAAACAAAGAAAGCCTACAGCACTGCTTTCCCACTTCCACATGTTCGTGGCTAATGAATCCTTGAGACAAATTGGTATCTGTTAAATAGTCCTTACTGGATTTTCTGTACTGGATCACTTTCCACAAATCAGTGTAAACTTCCAGCATCCACAATGTCTGTGAAGACATTGTTTGTTATGCTTCCATTATCAGCTGATTTCTCTTGATGCCCCCAAGTTTTTTCAACGGGAGAAACATTGTACTATCATGCTTCCTCACCTTCTCCATAACAAGCATCCTCTGTTTACTCCTCAGTTTTGTTTTCTGGAGCTGAGCAGCAATATCCATGGAGGTATTCCCTGTGCACAAGCCATTGCACACCTTCAGTCAAATTTTCTCCCCTCCTCTGGGCTTTCTTTTGTCTTTCCACTGCCCCCTCAATGTACACCCTACCTCTGCCCAAAGGACTTGGGCCATCCCCAGAGGGGGAAGATAGTTTTCAGATCTTTCAGGATTAAGCCAGGTGCCTCAGTCTCTGTACCAAATGATGTTGGTTAATTTCCACGTACACAGGCATACACACCCCGCCCCATTCCTGCCCTTCAGAAAAAAATTTTACCATTTATCACTTTGCAGACCCCATCTTTAGGTGTCTGCTTCTGACTCATCAGATACGGACTGCAGAAACCAGCACTTGACACTACAACGTTTAAATCCTTTTGAGGATTTTGTCCTCACGTCCAACTCTGAGGCCACTCACAAAGTCTTTCCTACTTACCTTTAATTTCTGTGCAAGAAGCTTGCTCATTTACAGACATAATTACCCAGTTCAAGGCAAATTGTCCCTCGCACACTGCATAACGAAAGGTACATAGACATTCATGACCATGTGCTGCACCACAGTGGGGCTGCCCAGTAGCACTGCCCATTACCCAGGGCCTCAGCTCTGCCTGAGGGCACACACCGTCCCACGGGCTCCAACAGACTCTGCCCTGGCCAGGCAACTAAAAGTGCCTTTTTTTTTTTTTCTTTTTTTTTTTTTCTTTTTTTAAGGAAAGGGAGGGATTACATCACTTCAGCTCACTTAATTTTGAAGCTAATAAAACCACTGTGCATATGCTTATTAACTTATTAGGACATTAATTTTTACTTAGCTGTTACATAAGCAATTGTTTCCCAGTTATGTTAAGACTTGTGGTTATTTTGTGCACTCAAAGAAAAAAGTGACTATAAGGTCTTTATACCATGTTTACCCTAGGCACATATGGGCTTGCAATTTTCAGCTTTCCTTGACACTGTATGTCTCCTTACATCGCATATATGATTCTCAGTAAAACTTAAAATTTGACAAAAGACATTCTGTGTAACTGGTACCTGTACATCATGCAAAGCTTTAAAGATGATTGTACAGCTTAGCACACTACCCTGTAAACTTTGTTTTTTTCAAAAGCGCTTTTGCCTTTGATGCAGACTTTTCAGGCTTGTGTTTTTTTCCTGCAACCAATATTGCAAGAGAACATTGCCCTCTGGTGTCACAAGCTGTGGCTTTGTGCTTTGGAGGGTTCCCCACATGCACTTTCTTTCTCACCCCTTTTTTAACCTAGTCTTTATTCACTGTACTGACAGCCAGAGCTGTAGTTCACAGGCATAAGTCAACAGAACATACGGAAGGGGGATATTTCCATTTCTATGGGGAAATTTTTGCAGTCATGTAACAATTCCCATACGTGAGAAAATAATCTTTTTACACTACTGAAAGCCAGAATTAGATCTCTTCAGGTTGGGTGATACTGTTAAATCTTTGATTCTTCTTTCTTGCTAAGCAATCAAGTCATTTATTCATTCTTTTGAACAAGTAAGTTTTTAGGGGTTTAAGGTGAATATTAGAATTAAAGCTGACAGAAAATTGAAGCAAAGATATTACCAACTTCTTTACTGTTGCCAGAGTTTTTCCAATCATTACTGAATTCTCAAGCGTGCACTTGGAAACAGTGAAGAGCTCTGCCTCATTGCACACAGGCTTGTCCCTGAGCTCACACTGGCATACTAGGATAAAGTGGTAGGAAACAGTTAAATCAAATGCAGATGGTACCTGGGTGCTGCATGGCAGTACCAAAAGAGAGAGGAAGCATTATTGTTTAAGCAATTGGGGAAGGGACAAGAGTGGCGCAGTGGGAGTAACACAGAGCTTATATTTGCCCAGCTAGCCTTGCAGGCTCTGCTCTCAGATCATTTGCACAAAGCCGAATAAACAAGGAAAAGGGCCAGATTGTTTTCCCTCCACTCTTAAAGGAGAAGATAAATTTTCCACTCAAATATTCCAAGCGTTTATTAAAGATGCTATTTTCCTTTTTCAAAAGGAAATTGGATGTAGATAACAGAAAGAGAACAAGTTCTGAAAAACCTCTTAAGGCATTAAAGAAGGAAATAGGGAGATAACTATAAGAAAAATGGGTAGTCAAGACAGAATGCAGCCTATAAGCACTTCTTTATGAAGATTTTTTTAAATATAGTAATAAATATGCAGTAAACCTGTATTTTGTTGATCTTTTAACGTCCTTGTCAATGCCTGTTGCACTTCTCCTTGTGCAGTTCTAACATGGGCTTTTGGTGGATCTATATCAGACCAAATCAAGGAGCTGATTGGGCCGAATATTACTTTTACTTTCTGTTACTTCTCAGCTGGGTCAGTTTGGTGGGTTTGGCAGCAGTGAGGCTAAAACGTGTGTCAGGCTACAATACTTCAATCTGGGTGTGAAATTCAACGACAGTCTGAAATCTAGATTTTGTAGAGACATGGCATAAACAAACACAGCATTGAAAGACATTCTCCAGAGCAAACTGCTGACAAGACAGAAAGTAGACTGAAAAAGGTGGAGCATCCTCACCAAAATCACTGACTACACTCCCACACCAGCGACCCAATATTCAAGTTGCCCTTAAGATTTATTTGCAGTAACACATGCCATACATATATATCTGGTAGGTCAAATTTTTTCTAAAAATTTTTGCAAAAAACATATTTCAGTGAAAAATTTACACATAAATTCTTAGAAGGCTGCCAGCTGTAGCAGCAAACAAGCTAGAAGACGGTGATTTGTCCTACGTGTCAGAGAGCCAAAATTTTCCTATGCTTCAGTTTTTCTTGCCACCTACTTCATTACTTTTACTTATTTTTTAGGATTTCCAATAAAATCAGTGAAATTGCTACTTGTCAACCCTGAAAATCTGCTGAGTTGCCTTTTTGACTTCACTGACATATTCATGCCTATGGCTACGGCACTACCAGTGAAGTAGTGGTGTTCAGCAAGTGATTTAAATGCTTGCCACATTTCTCTCCAAGCATGCTGTTGGAAAACATGATTGAGATCACATTTCACAGAAAGGCTCCTCCCTAGTTCCTGCATAGCTGTCTCCAGAGACTGGTTAGTCAGTCTTTGCAAATTACCTTGGAGAGCTGCAATCCTGCTGGCTGAAGACGGCCATGGAGATGCTGTAAATTGTTATATGAGGCAAGCTACAGCCAAACTGACTTCCCGTCTCCTCCCTTTGCTTGTCTACTAGACAACAACTTTTCACACAAGCAGATCATACTTGCCTGAGAATAGGCATGTGACGTGGGAAGAAAGCCTGCAGAAGAGAGTAGCATTACTTCAGGGACAGTAACAGCAAGGTTGATCCAGACTCTGACTCTGGGTATGAGATAGAGGATCAACACCCCCAGACACCAGTGTCAGCTGCCCCTATTTGTATCCAGTGTGGGCATCTGTCTGCATTTGTGCTTCATGCACAGCTGATGCAAAGATCTTAGGAGTAGAGACTGTTCCTTACACATCAGTGTAGCTCCTGGCCCAGTGGAGTGTGATCAGTGTTAAGGCTTTAAGCAGCACTGCCATGGCTACAATGATGGGTAGAGACAATTAGATAATTAATTACTTTCCAGAAAACCTTCTTCCCTAGTATGGCTTTTAAAACAAGTATTTACTGGAGTTATTTATTTCCAGAGTTGCAGAAGCTGCCTTATGGTTATTTTTTATTTTAGAGTGGGTTTAATGTTCATCCAGGCTTTGTCTACGTTAGACAACGGGTATCATGGGGATCAAGTGTCTCTGGGACACTCAGAACTGAATTTTAACCATTTATTTGCATACAGACCCAGTAGAGCCTCCGTAACCCAATACAATCACCCTAACTGGGTGCTGGGTGGCTTTTTTTCCTCAGGTGTCAGTGGTCACTCCTCCTTTTGGATCCTCTTCTGCATGTGGTTTTACTGAGCATGTAAACCCTGTAACTCCCCAGGTATCTCCCATTTTCTGAGACCTCTCCTCCCTTTCTGTCAGTTGCTGAGAGGAGACAAGATGACACCCAAGCCCACTGTAAGTTCTCACTGGTCTATTGAACAGTAGGTGTAAATCTCAACATAAACTGGTATAGCTCCATTATTTTCAGTAGAGATACGCCCATGTATGTAAGATGTAGATCCAATTGCCTTCCAAAAACTGAGATCATATTACCCTTCGGTTTTGACTGTTTAATGGTTACTGTTATTAGTTACTGTTACCAACACACAGTCTATTCTTCTGCCTAAAGCTCTTTCCTGAACTGGGGCAGTCTACTATATCCTTAAACAGAGCAGGGATTTCAAGTGTAGATCTATAAGCAGAAAAGCAGGAACTGACAGCAGCCTTCCTTTTGGGAAAACCTGGTTTTCATCTTCTGCCTTTAGAGCAATCACTCATTTTAGTGAGTTTGGATTTTTTAAATGTTGGAATATTATTTAATGCTATTACTTCATTGGAGAAAAAGCAACACGTAATCAACAAACAGATAGATTCATCTTAATATTCAATGCCTATTCCAATGACATTTTGGTCTCCTGGCTAATGATTTGTCATCATGAAACAGAGAAAGAATGAAGCTATTTCACTGGATTCAGAAACAGCATGAAATCAAGAGAGGGTTACATTGATTTTGCAAAAATGCACTGCTGGTTGCAGTTCTCCCCATGTTCAGCAAACCACGAAATAACATCATATCAAGTTCCTGGCACTTAAGGAAAAGGAAAGCAATCCAAAGACAGTGGCCTTTTAGCAATGTCTAGCAGAAAGGTGAAAGTGCTGAAACATGGGACTTCCTTTCTTCCCCCTCTCCTGGTATTCAGATGTTCATAAAGAATCAGTGTAACAATTTTCCAGAGTCTAGATCAATGGAAATGTGGAAATTAATTGTTGCAGTCACCTCATTACTTGACTGTCAGTGTTAATAGATATTTAGCACTGCAATAAGAGCAGCAGCAGTGTATGATTTTATCATTGCAGATAAGTGCTTTTAAAGTGACAGCTCACCACAAGCAGCTGCACCAGGTGCTGTGCACCACTGATACAGATCAGGATGACCCTGCCCTGCTGCTGAGGAGAGGGGGAGGGAGGGATCAGAGCACTGCAGCTCCCTGCTGCTGGCTCATATGAGCAGCTTACCATTGGCAAATCTGTCTCATGTTAACAGCACAGAGCAATCACAGAACGCAATAAATCAAAGTCTGTATACGGTATAAAGTAAATATCATACAATATTTAGAAGGACCTACTCTTTCCTATTTCCTCTAAATTTCCAAAGGACTATTATGGATACAATTTCATCACCACCCTGTGGCACTAGCAAGCATGAAGATAGCCCTGTGTCTGTAGAGCTGTTCAGAGGCACTACTTCTGAGGAACATTGTCGTCTGGGCTGGAAACACCCACCTCACTACAGCTTCTCTCAAAAGTCCCAGCATCATGAATTGAAGTACAGAAATGGTTTGTTTGTTATGTATCATGGTGAAGTGAGTAACATCTTTCCACAGCCTTGGTAGTTTCATCCTCAGACTTCTCAGCTGTGCCTATTTTGGAAATAGCTTAAGCTGGGGAAAAAAAAAAGTCTGTGTGAATCCAGGCCTGGACAGAATATCTGTGTTGATAAGGCTAGGGATATATATAGCTGTGGTCAGAGGCTAGATGTTCTGGAGCCACACCACAAAGTTCTAGTGAAAGCTGGGACAGGATTCTTCAGGGTCCTTTCTTCATGTGGAAATCCATCCCCAGAGAATAAAGACTGGCATACTCAGAAAAGTACATCTAATTCTATCCTGATTGAACAAAAACCTGTTCAAACCCTGTTAAGACAAAGGGTTGGGTTGGGTTGTTGTTACTACTATTATTATTATTATGATTATTATTATTGTTATTATTGTATTATTTCTATGGGAGAAGGTGCATGGTGAAAATGACTGCATAGCCTTTTTTGCCAAAACTCAGGTAATGCTTCAGAAGCAGAGACCAGTCTTAGCCAAGAAACAGTAAGTAATTTTTATAAACTCATAACTATCAAAGCTTGCCTATACCAGATGAAACTTTTTCCCAACCTTTGCCAAAGTGGCATAGGTTTAATGGCTGTTAAATTGTCACTCAGACAAGAAGGTCTTTGATTTGGGGTTTCCAGTGCTGAAGCTCTGTTTGCTCAATCTAGTTTCTTTGGTCTGTCGTCTTTCTGCAGACCTCACTTTCTCCCTCTCCTTCTGCACCAACAACAGTCAAAACATCAGTCAAAAGGGAATTTTGAGTGTCTGTAACTCACTGCAGAAACTTTTCAGACTGCAGAGGAGACAGATGAGACACTAACACTGACACTATCAACAAAATAAATCCTTCAGCACCAATAAATTATATCAGTGCTTGTTTATTGAGTTTGGGTCTTTTTTCATCTGTCCAAATGGATGAAAACTTATCAAGGCAAAGCAACGTAGGTTTGATAGTATATTTACTAGCTGACAAATTTATAAAGCCACACAAAACTTTAAGCTCATATGAGAAAGTAACCAACATGTTGTCTCTTTCATGCTACGTCAGCTGCAAACCACACAGAGCACAGGGACAACCTTTGCTCTTGAATTGCATTTATCATTTTTAATGCGCTCAGAGCAGAACCTATGCACCTATACATTTCTTGGTTATAGCCTATACTTTCCATCCCAGTTTCCACCCTAGCAGGTAAAAAAGGCCTTTAAAAGGGCAGCACAATCATTTCACTGTATTAGCAATTGGACAAGCCACCAAGAGGCTGTAGTGATGCAGATGGGACCTTGTGGATAGCCGATATGTTTGTAGCAACAAAAACCTTTAGAAATCTCCATGTGAAAGGAGGAAGTAGACATGATTGCTACTGCAACCTACTGTGTGCTCCCTCATCCAGGCTTATTTCTGCACAGAAAAATCCTCTTGAAAAAAGACCCTTTCTCTTGGGCTACGTAGAGTGTCCTGAGGCTGAACAGTAGATAAACTTTATGGTGCAGATGGTAAAACTGAACCACCAATTCACTACTTCAATGTTTAGCCTTGCATCTTCTTGAAAGCAAAATCAGAAAGATCCCAAGATTTATTTCTCTGTGGGAAACAGAGATGGCACGACACCTGTGGTCTGTGATGAATGTTAGCAATGTAAACTAGTACCTCATATCTTTGGAAGGTCCATTTGCAGATTTTCATGCTTTGGCTAAATGCAGCCAGGATTTGGCTATAGCTAAACTTTTGTGTGACACTACTCTGCCTCCTGTGGTAAAACATCCTTCTGTCAGCAATTAAATGGTTGGACAACAGAGAAAGAAAGAAAGATGTCTGGTGCTTTTGGTGCTGGGGGATGTGACAGCATAAACTTCCAAAAACCTTGTTTCTCTGCTGCAGTCATGGACATTGAGATTTGTCACTAACCAGTGTCAAATATGCCATGGTATTCAACATGGAAAAATGTTACAGCAGAAAATGTTGGTTAAATAGCAGAAAAAATGAACTATAACCATACGCTACCACACAAATGGTCAGCAGAGACTGCTGACTTTTGGTGCTCAAAGCCCATGAGGTAGATTCATGTCTTTTGGAGGAGCGGTGGTGTAGGTCAACCAGAACTAGTAATTCTGGTATGCAGCTGGGTCAGAATTTTCTCCTTCTCCCACCTCAGCTCATAAGAATGAGTAATTTATTCTATGCCAACAACAAAATACGAGTTTTATGTGTGTACTGTGGGGAGCAAAGCTTATATTAAAGTATTACCACAGAAAGTGACTCACCACAGTGCATTGCTTGCTTTAATACAAGATGTCCCTAAAGCTGAGTCTCTAGAACTAGGTCCCCAGTGCATAGCTCCTCCATCAGCAAACATAGCAGTGAAACTCTCTGGATCACAGGCTTCAGAAATGGAGTAAAGAAGTTAAGTCATAGCAGCAGTGAATTTGGGGTGATAGAAAGGGATTTGATTCATCACACGCCTTTCTGGCTGCTATTTGCTTATATCACAGGATAACATGTTTGTCCTGCTGTGTCAAGGATCCCTGCAGTGAACAGAAAATCTTCTCTTCAGCATGTCTTTACATAAAAATAAAAAATAAATACTATAACACTGACAATTTGGGAAGATGCAATGCCAGAATCTGTTTTAAAATTCAGATTTACTCTTCATTCTTTCCCCTTTTTTCTTTAGCTTTATTATTATATCTTTACATCTAAATTCACTTTTCCTGATTTACTGGATTGGTTGATATTTTTCATCATCTCTTGTAAGGTACTCAGTTTTAAGGATGGTGTTTTGTTTGCATTATTTTGCTATTAGTGACCTTTTAGACATCTTTATGCTTTTATTGTCCTTGAAACGAAATTCTCCTTCTGAATATTTCTAAATACTGTGTATTCCACTTTTCGTTACATAAAAATTGGTGGTTATTAGCATTCCAGAGGCAATGTGTCTACCAAGCTGACTGCAACAAAGATAAATTATCTGTTTTATGCTGCACAAATTCTCTTCTTTATATAAACACACACATCTATGGGACTATCTAAGTTCATTACAATTATTTATTATAAATAGTGGATAATGTTCATCATCCTAGCATCAGATAGCTACATAATCAACTTATTTAAATTAAGAATTAATTGGAAATTTTTTCTTTTATTTTTAACTGTATCCTAGCCAAATAAAAATAAATTATAATTACAAAAAACATTCTGAATAAATATTTTCATAGGAGATATTTTCCAGTAAATTACACAACAACATTTCTATTAATTTCAACAGTGAACAGTTTTGATGCATACTGTGGGCTTTGTAAATACAAACCAGACAATAATTACAAGGGCTTAATAGACAAACAAATGAACCTCTAAGGGTAAGAACTTTCAGGCAAAATTAGGAAATTATGTTACCAATGAACTTACAGTAAACACCTGCTAACAAACCTCAATATTCATATTTAAACAAAACCATTACATTTAACAAAAATTCTCACCCCATTCCATACAACTCAATGAGACTGAAGATCAGGAAGGTGACTGTCAGCTTTGTGCTCCATTTCTCCCTGGGCTGCCAGCAAATGTTCCAGCTTCCCTCTGGTGCGACATCCTCGGGGGGCTGTGCTGTCTGTAGGGGATCACCGCAGGAGGCCCATGCTGGGCGTGCTGCCTAGCCCAGGCACGCTCTCTGCATGGGAAGGAGAAATAAGCAGATGCTTAAGGCATAGAAGAATCAGTTTTCCAGATGGGACAGTGCATAGACTCTTACTCCTCCATACCTGCACAAAGTTTCCTAATAAGCTGACTCAAAGATGCCACATTAAAGCTGGGTTGTGGTAATTAATCAATTATGCCTGAATTAGTCTTGTTCATAGAAAATAGTTTTTTGCCAGCTCTGCGTTCTTGTCACCTTGCATAACAGAGAGGTACGTTACACAGATATAAACATATATACGTAGCATATAAATATCTATATACGTTGTATAGTTATAACTTAGTCCATATTTCCACTGTTTCTGTAGCCTTGGTATTGAGCTACCTGGGGTTTTGATGTGGCTGGGCCTGGGCACACTGGGTGCACCTCTGAGCAGAATCCAAGAAATCAGAACTCATTTAAAGCACAATTTCTGTCTGTGCTCTGGAGGAGGCAGGGGAGAAAGGAAATGGCTTAAGCTATCATTTGAAGGTTCCACACAGATAAAGCATAGTTTCAAAACTAGACAAAGGTTTCTGATCACTGGAAAATAGATTTCTGGAATCAAAGCCAATAAAATTAATGAGAACAAACAACACAACCGCCTAAACAAATGGAAGATAAAATGAAGTTTCTGACATTTCTGGCAGAATTATGCAATGTGGTAAACCATAACAGAATAGAGCTGGACTTAGTGATACTAGTGTCTTCTAGTCCTAGGAGTGAGGTTCTTAAATGCCAGCATTAACTCAGAGGTACAAAATTGTGTTGGGAAGTGCAGAGAACGGCTATCTGCATATATGAAGGGAAACTTTACTTCTATAGATCCACTCCTACTGTAAAAGTATTATGTTGATATTCATGAAATTGTTTTGCCTCAGGAGGCCTATTTTGTCTTTTCTTGATTGCACTATTATGCTTATTGAAATATTATTTAAATTTACATCTTGCCATCCAAACATAACAAAGCCTACACGGGAATTTAAGATGATATAGAGCTAGCTAAAGCGATCTTCAGTTTTTAATCCCTGTCTTCCCATCCTAAACAAAAAGGATGAATGTGTCTTCAGCAAGTGAAACATTGCTGTCACATTATAAATTTCCAGATGGTGCTAGCAATAACTGAATGAGTTCATATCTCTGATATAACTCCCATCAAATTAATAGCACTACACCAGGAATTAATTTGCCCTAGATCTGTGCAAGTCAAATACAGAAAACTGTAGTAACATCAGTTCTCTGCACACTATTAATTAAAAATATAAAATACAGAAATTTCTAGATTTACACTAATTCTTTTTGTAAATCACCTCATCAGCACATAATATGTTTCAGTTATGCATTTTATATCATTTAACAGCAGCATATAATTATTAACATAATTTCACTGCAACCAAACATATGATCTTACATATTTTCGTCTGAATTAAGCTACATAATATTCCCATTTATAATATAGAAAGCTAGCCACTCCAGATATTATGGGATGTGTGTTTTTTCTTTAGCAACTGGGCATGACGGAAGGAATAGTCATAAAAGTAGAAAACTAATTTTGAGCTTAACTAAAGTATCTAAATCACTGAGTTTCTTAGCATTGACTTCAAAAAACTGCATGAGACTGTAAAAAATAAGAAGTCAATGAGATGAAATACAAACTGGAAGTGAAGACCGCAGAACAATGAAAATAGGCCCAGGTTACAAGAAAAAGCAGCAATAACATGGAAATTATACCCTAGAAATACTAGCAAATACAATACCTTTGGCAATAGTAGCTGCAAAGGAAAGGTCACTGTTCTTGGTAATGCTTCCCAAACTGTTTTCCCTGGCAATTTAGTGCAGGGTATTATTTTTTTTTCTCCCAACAGGTAACATTGCTGGAGAAAGCCTAAGAAGTCTATGTTTGTTGTGACAAGATATTTTATTTCCCCATCCCTAAAAAAATCCAGTTGGGCAGAGTTTACAGGAAATCCTGGAAGCCAGAAGTAAAGTAGGTGTGGCTGAAAAGCCATCTCTCCACAGTCTTGAAAAAAGCCAGCGGATGTGCAATACGATCACCATGAATTATGTTTTCAGCAAAGTTCAGTTGTGGTCTGACCCTGCTTTCACATAAATTGTTGTGAATTTTATACCATTGTTGAAAACTTTTGAAACTCATGGCTGGAGGTTCTGTAAAGAGCTATGTAGGAAGGGGAAGAAAGACTTTCCTTGTAAGGTTCAAAATTTCTAGCCTGCTTCACGGCAGATGCTACCTCTAAAACCATGATTATACTTGATAGCATACTGCATTTCTGTACTAAAGACAATACGGATGGAATTCATCAGACATACTGAAAGATGTCTGAAAGATAGGCATGAGCATATAGACTCAATAAGGAGGTTTCCATTATAGTTACAGGAAAGAAAGATGCATTTTCAAAAGCAATTCATTTCAACCTTGGATGTCCAAGGTACATAAGATGAGTTACTCTCTAAAGGTTCTTCTCTTTCTCAACTGTACGGGGAGTCTAAGTGACGTTCTTAGACTCAGGCTGAATGGGGCAAGAAGAATTGCACCTTTAGTATCTAGTAAAAGGGGGTGGAGGGGTTTCAGTGAAGGAAGATATCTGCACATATCTATTTTCTTATCACCCCATAGGTAGTCCTTATTAGGATGTTACTCGGGTAGTATAGTTTTGAAATGTCTCCAGTTCTCAGACCTAGTGTGTTTTGTTTTGTTAAGCCTATTTTCATCTGAGATTTCACAATAAAGGTGGTGTTGCTTGTCCTCCAGGAGTACCTAGAGGAAATGTCCACTATGTACCAAACTCAGTTCACACATATTAAAGAATTCTATATTCACAAAAGTTTGCAACAAAATATACAGTAACAAGCAACAAGTGAAGATAAACATCAAACAGTAAAAGGCAAGGAACACAAAACAACTGGGAAATAATTCTATCTATTATAATAAACACCTTAGCCATTACTAGATCTGGAGAAGTACCTTACGTTGGTTTTGTGGATCAGTCCAGCAGGTTCCCCCATATGTAGGCATTTACATGGTACAAAAATGCCAGGGAACTTGAAGGAAAACTACTTTCACAGTTGACTGATTCAACTTCATAGGGAAAAATGTGGGTTTATTATTCATTCGGACAATAGCTTAACGCAGTTCAGGGAAAAAAAGAACCAGATCTTTTCTTCATCCTGCTGAATAATAAAGTTCTTACAGGACTGAACCACACACACACACACACATAGACTTCTATTAAGCTTTCCATTTTCATTCCTTTTTTTATGTTTTTGGGTTGACCTAAGTCTTGAAGGCATAATATTAAAATACTGTGAGATAGATTTACATGGATGGATGGATGGACGGGTGGATGGACGGATGGATGGACATATATGCATGCAATCTATCTGGAAATAAAGAAATCTGGGACATATTGTCAATATCTTTATTAGAGTAGGTTGCAGGCATTTTTATGCAGTTCTGAATTCTTTTCTCAAACTTGACCTCTAAATCTTTCTAGGTATGCTCAGTATCAAGGTTTAGAAAGCTGACAGCCAAACACTGTCTGTTATAATACATGTTTTTCGGTGATGGCTGAAGGCATTTTGTTCTATGTCTAAATATACAGTTCTCAGTATTGCACAGTGAGGAGGAGATTATTAAAATTAAAGGAATTATATTTGTACACTGGAAAAAATAATTGCTTACTTCATGAAGTGCTGCAAATGATGAGTGACTTAAATATTATGTTAGTGAACATTTATAACATGGTGGATAATTTTGCAATTACAATTTTTGATGACATTATTAAAGCTAGGTCACTTATTGCACTAATCTCTTCTGTTATGCCTCCTAGTATAATTACATTCATTGCTAAGTACAGTGCTTTTTAAAGAAATTATGCCTGTCATTAAATATTTCAACCTTACCTATAATGAGATCAGCATTAACAAGCTCCTATCAGTACTGTAGGAAGATTCGATCAACAATTAATTAGAGCATTGAAGAGATAATTTACAACTTCAATTTATTTTTAATCATTCTTTATTTTTATCTTGTGAAGGTTAACAAAATACTTGTTTGTAAAAAAATCTCTTTTTCAAAGTAGATGCGATATACACATGCAAAAATAGGTGTCAGGGGAAGAGAAATGTATCTTCCCATTCTTCCTATATGTACGGTAAATTGCACCTGTCTCGGCATTTTTCACTGCAAGCAGGAATACTATTGTGGGTAAAAGAAAGTCAGTGAACATAAAGTGCTGTATTTGAAAATTCAAATATAAGGTATAGAAAAAGCCCCTTGCAAGACATTTTTAAGAAAAATAAATATGCAAGGAGGACGGTCCAATCAGATATCAAAAGCAGATAAACCAATAAAAAATAGAGAACTAGTAATCATACAGCCTTTGCAACAGAATGAAGTGGATGCTGTGTTTGTTTAGGGATATATGGATTGTAGTGTGCGAAGTAGCAATCCCAGGCAGGGGCAGACACCAAGAAATCCAAAACCCTCAAAGACATCAGAGAGGCAATATTGCTATTAAGGTTAATAAAACCTCACATAGGGTAATGATTCACTCCAGATGTATTGAATGAAATTGAGAGACTGGGCTGTATCACTGCAAAATGACTGTTAATGTCAATAAGTACGTAATTTGAAACAGCCTGTGTTTCTCATAAATGTTATGAACTCTAAGCTAGTGAGATCCCTTTAGAGGGAAAGATCAACAAGTTTGCCTATTGAGGTTATATCAGGAATTAAAGAAAATTGCATGGATTCATTCAGGTGGGAAGAAGAAGGGTAAATTATTCTAAGGGTTACAAACCCTAGTGTTTCTCACACTTAGAAAGAGGGATAGCAGATACAGAACAGAAACCTCAGAAGGAACACCCTTGGACCAGATGCCTGCTCTAGTAAGCCTGACCAGAAGTTCTGCCACTGGCTTCAGGTGGGACAAGGACATCCCATGACCATTTTCACTTGCAATCCGTACAGGAAGGAACAGAGTCTAGTATCATTCCCAAGAAAGTTAATTAAGTTAAACAATGGTAACATAAAAAGGAATTACTAAGTGGTTTTCTCACCATTTTCATTTATTTGAGGCCCTCAGTGAAGCTAAAAATCAGAACATACATGAGATACAGAAGGTTTCTCTACAGACCAGGGGAGCAAGCTCTGTTAGTCAGTCATTTTCTTTCTCCTTAAGCTTGCATGCCTCACTAGCAAGGGGATACAGGCAAACAGAACATCCACTTATATCCAGCCAAGACATGTACTGTGAAAAATCTGAGAAATCTCAATGGATTGAAGCCAAGTGTTGATGGTAAAAGGCTGAGAAACTCTGTTTCACAATAAGTTTTTATAATGTAAGAGCAAGCTGTATATTAAGTACTCCCAGTTATAAATTAAAGATTTTTCAAGGCCTTTTTCAAGGATTTTCAGAGATTTTCAACTTTATGAAGTTAAGCTTGAGGCTTTGCAGGATAGACTATGCAAATAGAAATTGATGTAGCCTAGGCAACCCTTGCTGGCCCAATAGACAACTCAAAATCATCATCTGAGTATTTATCAAGCATATTTTTGTTGACTCTTAAAGCAGCCTTCCCTTGTTAAACAAATGTGTGAAATGACTTCCTACAGTTGCATTTCTACTGTAAGAGGCAAGCCAAACTCTCTACTGCATTATATCAGCCTTCTCCTGGTACAACCTGAATGACTTCCTGGTGGGTCTTACTTAATTTCAAATGCATATGAAAAGCCATAGAGGTATATGTGAGGGGGGAGTCACTGAAGTCACATAGGGTAAAAGTGATATTGTGGGCTATAAAATAAAGGCTGACTATCTGTCCAGGGCAAGGAAGTAATTATTTCCTTCAAAGCTAGAAAATTATACTAACATAAAACTGCTGTTATTCCAAAAAGGGTCAGCTCCACTAAGGTGAAGAAACAGTAGTCTATGTTTAGTAAGAATCGCATTGTCTTGATGACACCAGGGACAGAACTTAAAACAACATTTTGTGCAACATTTAGGTAGAAAATCTAGAACAAAAGTGAAAACAGGCCTTGCCCTTTCTTTTCTTTTAAAAAGAAAATAAAAACAAACAAACAAAAACTACAAAAAAAAGCCTACAAAAAAAATCCACCACCAAACTAGTAAAAAAAACCCCCCAAAATCCTAAATTCAGTCACACGGAAAACCACAGGCACTGATACAAAAAATCTGTGAAATTTCCTTAAGCGTTTTAATACACTAACATGATGTACAAAAACGCATTAGATTTAACTATTGCCCACTATTTTCTTCTATGTTAACACTAAAGTGAGGAGGCATTTGAATTGATTCTCTTTTTAAAACCTCAGGAGATTTAAAACCTTTTAAAGGAGGCTTTTTGCACACTTTCTAATATTTGTTTTCATGTCTCCCTGTGCACCAGCTACTGTATATCTTCATTATTTTTTTTTGTAGTTTTTTTAACTGACAGCCAGCTCAAGACTGCTTAGATAATAAGGTGAAAAAAGAATGGTTACAAAGAACTGACTTCACACTTGATCTCTCATCTCTCTTTATATATGTCCAATGCCTTTTCACGTTCATCTGATATAGAGGCAAGTACAAATTCTGTGTGTATCCTAAGACCTTATCTAATCCTTCTACATGGATGGCAAACCCTTCAAAGAAAGAAGACTAACAAAATGTAGAGTTATGTATTTTAATCTTTGGTATCCCAATCCAGGAAACTTTAATACCAGTAGATTTACTGCAGCTCACAATGATCCATGGTTCTTCAGTGTAGAGACTGCAGGTTTTGGGGTTGGGTTTTTTTTTTTTTTCTTTTATTACAGATAGATTTGGCAGCCATATTTAAGAGCCAATATTATTTGTCCTAGCACAATGAATGTAAGAGATCAAGATATCTGCACTACTTCGTGTTTACTCACTATATATCCAGGCATCTAGCCAAAGTCACATGTATTGTCAGAGCTGAAGGCTCACACCAAATTGCTTCTGATTCTCAATTTATCAAGAAAATTGATGCTGGTTTCATAGCATTGACCTTTCAATGGTGTGGAAAATTTTTCCTTCTTAAAGCAGCACTTTCCAAGGAAACAATTTAAATCATTTTTTAGGAGGAATATTTGGGGATACATTTCCATACCTTCAATGAATTTGATATAGCCTGCCAAGAGGAAAGCACAATAACACACATCGATATTGCTTAGTACTCTACTGACGGTTTTTTCCTGGTTGTCAGAGGAAAGAGCGTTTGCTACTGCTTTAATCAGGTACAGAGACAAAGGATATTCAGAGAGGTAGGCACAATTAATAACTTATTCCTGGCATAAAGTCATACATTCATTCACTACAAGGCCAGAAAAGACCCCAGTGATTTTGAGGCCTGACTCCTCTACAGTAGGACTTCCCGAATTAATTCCTGTTTGAAGCAGAACACATCATATAGAAAAATACTGAATCTATATAAAAACATTTCTGGTAAACATACCAGTCTTAATCTGGATAAGACCAGGGAGCAAGGTAAAAAGAGCCTTATTAAACTTATAATTACTGCAACAGAGTTTTAGTTTGATTTTAGAAGCATGGAGATTTTTCATTTTTTTAGGGAATATAATAAAATATTGCTGCAATTCAGAGCCATAATTCTATTACAAAACAATGTTTTCCTTTTAAAGGTGTATAATTCTGTGATTTTCAGAGTCGTTTGAGTTTTCTGAAGGCCTGAAGGACCTCTGGTTTCAGCTGATTGCTGAATAACTATAGAATGGAAAAAATCATTACTAACTTGGGAAAAATTCCCTATATTTAAACGCCGTCAGTGTTATGAGAGGACTGAAGTTTGACAGAAGATTTAATCTGTGTGCCATATGGCTGTGCTTCTATCCAGAAGTTGTCCATAGCTTCTGTTTTCAGCCTACAGGTCCCACACTGGTATAAGAAGAGCCCTGCTACATGATGGCATTTCACGTCACATCTAAGCAGTGCTGGAGGTAGAGTGAGAGACTTGATTCTTCCAGGCTGAGGTGTGCTTCAGTTCTTGCTAGTGGGAATATGGGGTCAAAGCTTTGTTACTCCTTTTATTCCATTACTCACCAATTACTTACTATTTCCTACGTGGCTTAGATTCAAACAGTTTGAATGTGAAGTGGGTTTGATCCCAAGTATAGGCTGAGGCATGTTGTCAGGAGGCAGAACATATGTACTCTTGGGATCTACTGAGTCCATGGAAACCTTCCTTTGTGAGGGAAAACTAGTAATATTAAAAAAAATCTATGTTGAGACACTCACTTAAGAAATTACTGTTGATGGACCTACAAGATTGACTTCTAAGTCTTAATTTTGAGTGATGTTTTTTGATAAATTAATGTGAAAAAAAGGTAGAAGGATATATAACACTGATTTTCTAGTTAAAGGTGAGCCTTGTTCAAAATTAGTATGATTCCAATGGACATTAATGGTATTACCAGGTGAATTTCTCCAAGCAACATATAAGAATTAGCTATTGACTTTGGAGGAACCAAGATTTGGCTAACCACGTAGGAGCAAGTTT